>NW_015536481.1:1390552-1407582 GCF_001515605.1 Sinocyclocheilus anshuiensis
ATAAAAGTGACTGCACTTAGAAAGCACAGTTTGTAGTAAAATTAAATATAGCATATCTATTACTATTTATTCTTAAATTTAATATTTGTAATATTTATAGTGTTTTACAGGCCTGGTCATCACAATTTAATGGCTAAGCATACCAAGAAAAAATATTCAATATGAATATTATTATTATTAAAAATTAAAACATCTTAAGAAGTGTTTTACAGGCCTGGTCATCAAAATGTAAAAATTATAATATTTTCCATGACTGAGGGAACTCTGTCTTCTGTACATGGTGACATATAAAAACATTGCTCAAGTTTTACTGTTATATCGTTTGGATTGCTGTCAGGTGTGCTGTTACTGGCTACCTGTCCAGCAGAGGGAGCTTGCAGAGGAATTGCAGTTACAGGTCGTGACAAGAGCATCATCCTCGCCACCCAGACTCAGATCGAACACGTTCACAAGCCCATCTGTGGCTCCTGAAGCCAACCGATCTGCCTGCCGTGGGTGGAACTTCACCGTGGTGATGTCATCACTGTGTGACTCTGAGTAAACGCCCAGCAGACTGCCCATCTCAGAGCCCGTCTCACCTCTGTCCTGAAGCATACGGGCATCCCAGAATACCAAAAAACTGTCCTCTTCCACCTGCTCCGTGCCTGCACACAGCACACGATCACTACAGCTCACATCAAACGAGCAGTACGAATGTGTCGAATCGCGGCAGAGCCGGTGAACAGCAAGTGAGGGGAGAGATGAGAGAAACGCACCCCACAAACAGGAGCTGTGTGACCCTGCAACTCACCCACCAGGCGGAGCGTCTCTCTGCTGTGCAGGTGCACAGAGTGATTGGAGCAGCACACAGCCAGCACATCTAACACACCGCTGGCACAGGACGCAAGAGAGAGGTCCAGAATGTACATGGCCTCACTGGGCTGCAGCCTCCTAGCGATGGAGAGAGTCCTAAAGGTGTCCTCTAGAGTGCCCATGATCGTCACCGATTACCCTGACACCTTAAAGGAAAAGAGGACTTAGTCATTTCACAGATGCTTTTATCTAAAGTGACTTAAAGCACTCAGATCGAACACGTTCACAAGCCCATCTGTGGCTCCTGAAGCCAACCGATCTGCCTGCCGTGGGTGGAACTTCACCGTGGTGATGTCATCACTGTGTGACTCTGAGTAAACGCCCAGCAGACTGCCCATCTCAGAGCCCGTCTCACCTCTGTCCTGAAGCATACGGGCATCCCAGAATACCAAAAAACTGTCCTCTTCCACCTGCTCCGTGCCTGCACACAGCACACGATCACTACAGCTCACATCAAACGAGCAGTACGAATGTGTCGAATCGCTGCGGAACACCTGGGAGGCATCAGAACCGGGCCGCCGGACGTCCCAGCACCGCAGTGTCCCATCGGCAGAGCCGGTGAACAGCAGGTGAGGGGAGAGATGAGAGAAACGCACCCCACAAACAGGAGCTGTGTGACCCTGCAACTCACCCACCAGGCGGAGCGTCTCTCTGCTGTACAGGTGCACAGAGTGATTGGAGCAGCACACAGCCAGCACATCTAACACACCGCTGGCACAGGACGCAAGAGAGAGGTCCAGAATGTACATGGCCTCACTGGGCTGCAGCCTCCTAGCGATGGAGAGAGTCCTAAAGGTGTCCTCTAGAGTGCCCATGATCGTCACCGATTACCCTGACACCTTAAAGGAAAAGAGGACTTAGTCATTTCACAGATGCTTTTATCTAAAGTGACTTAAAGCAGAGGTTCTCTACTGGTCACAGATCACAGAATTATTGCCTGCTAAGAGAATGAAACCATGGAAAACGAAGAGACAATTAAAAACCATAATTGTTTACTTCCTTATTTCGTTTAATGAATAAGAAATAATTTTGCATAATCATACAGTTCATGTTAATATTTAAATGTTAATTTTAAGGACTATGATTTGTTGCTACATGATGTAAAATCTGGGTCCTGAAGTGAAATAATTTAAGAGCCACTGATTTACTGTACTATTTATTACACTTTTGCTTGAAGTAATTGTTTAGTGTCTAGATCAGGGGGTTTCCATTTTTAAATGCCACAGACCCAAAATATGATCATCCTTGTACATGGGATCTGCGTTCTAAAATTTAAAAGGCAGCTATATACCTTCATATATTAAGACATTAGTAAATCCCCCTCTATTTTAATCAACAGACACAAATGATAGCACAAACACTCACATGTGATCGCTTTTGCGAGACATCAGTGTGCCACCTCCTTCGCTTCTCCCCGGAAACACAGTGATGCTGAACATTAGTTCCGCATCGGACACATTTTACGATACACTTGCTTCATTTGTTCTAAAACGAAAAAGAACTGTAGTTCATCAACATTTTTAAATCTGAGACACGACGACGGACACATTATTTATTCGTATTGGTGTCTAACATGTGAAGAGTTAAGAAACAGAGACTATACAGCGCTTTGCCGCCAGTAGATGGCAGTGTTTTTCTGTTTTTGAAAATGAGCAATCTTAAAACTGCACGCATGGCATTTTCAACAGTGTTATTCATTCATTCATTCTGCCATTCTACATGCAAATGTTAATTTCGTTCCGTAAGTCGCTTCAAAACAAGTTGTATATGTGGTACTTTGCCAGAAACCCTTACAATTACAAATTACAAGCTAGTACAGCTGTAAATTCGTTTAGCTACTTCTGTTTTCAAAAACTGTTGGAGAAGATTAAACAGGAAGATATACCTGGGACATTTATATTGGAGAGTGAAAGAGTATAATGTAACAAGGGTGTCATTGTGATGAGAATAGAAGATGCTTTTTTTTCTTTGTCCGCTTGTCGCCTAGTTGTTAAACTCCCAAAGGACACAAACGGGAGTGAAACTTGACATCTGAAACAACAATCAGCATTGTCATCAGATGAAGACAGGAAGTATTTTGCTGACTTGAGCAGTACAGCAGGCCCATGCTAACCTTTATGATCACATTTCCAAAAATCCTGTCCTTTTGTTCACTTTTAGCCTGTAGGGACTGCATGAAAGTCCCCAGGACTATATTAAATAGCAAGGACTTGACATGAGCATTTGACACGAGACATAAAACTTAGTAAACCAGTAAACTTTTGAAATTTGCCCCTGAGCTGCTCCAGCTTATTGTTGAGTGTATTTGTGTCTGACTGCATATGAGAAGCAAAGAGGTGTGTATAGTAAAGAGTACAGTGTGTGCTGAGTAGGTATGCATACACACACAGGCCTTGTGCCAGCAAGCAGAGCAAAAACAACCTGTCTTTAACCCTATAAAGCCTACTGCATCATATTTGATACATGAATTTCTAAGGCCTCTAAATGATCAACATGATCAACATTGTGCTGAAAAACCTGTTGTTCACAATCTACTACATGACTTCTGTTGTCTGATTGAAAGTTAATATGTTCAGGTCATTTTACACGTTTCTTTTTGCTGTGAAATCTTAATTTAATTTTTATAAAGTAAACATAAGAATAACTTTTATAATATAAGTAATACTTTACTGGATTGAAGCAACTTAGGTTCACTTGATTATCCATACACAATATTAGTTATAAGGATCTCATTGATTTACATTACAAGCTCAGAATTTCATCTTTACTTTTTGGCCATATAAATAAAAACATCTGCATTAAATATCATATTTTTGCTTAGTTCGGGCCTCTGAATAAAACTGAAGTGTTTTTTTTCCTCCTCAAGTGTAAGCTCCATGTTCTCACTATATCATATTTGAGACATTAAAATCTGATGCATCAAATATGATACCAAAAAAAAAACAATAACATTTTTTTTTTTATATACAGTGGGTACGGAAAGTATTCAGACCCCCTTCAATTTTTCACTCTTTGTTATATTGCAGCCATTTGCTAAAATAATTTAAGTTAATTTTTTTTCCTCATTAATGTACACACAGCAACCCATATTGACAGAAAAACACAGAATCGTTGACATTTTTGATATATATATATATATATATTGGCCAAGGTTTTAATAAACCACACTACACTACATTCAAAAAAATTTTTTCTGACTATTATTTCATGTGTCAGGTTTTACAGGGTTAAACCTTAGCCAGGTCTGTGGAAACTCATGTGAAATACTCTACAATCTACTAAAAGCCATGTGTGTTCAGTATTTTAAATGAACACAAATAAGATCTTGCTCATTTTTCTAATATACTACATCTTATATGACTAAACAGTGAAAGGAAAAGAGAAGAGGGTTTTTTTGTAATGTGAACAGCCAGGGCAAATCTATCCGGCTAAACATGCTCAGCATTGCTCACACATGTACATTAATATTTCAGGCATTACAGAGAAATCATTGATCTCAGCAGGAACACTTAAGCTTCCTGTGGAACATTGACTGAGCAAATGTGTGATTATCAAACCCAGTCATACGATTCTGTTAATAAGATGCCATTTCTTTCTTTATTTTTCTTCAGAAACAGACCAAAGTAAGAGCCTTTTTGCTTTTTATTGAGCATAATATTCAAACATAATGAAGTAGGAAACAATAAAGATCATCAGATAACAATTTCTATGAAAAAAATGTAACAAAGCTTTATTAACAAGGCATTTTATTAACATAAGGGCACAGCTCTCCTTATAACACTGAATTCTTGGTTGGTCATTTGTGCTTTACGTTTTTAGCCCTGTGGGAGTGCGATTCTTGCATTGTCACGCACTGGATGAAGGTCAGCAGACTTTTGTTTTGTCTGAAAGTTCAGTTCAAAAGTTACATTTTAAAATGTTGGTATTTGCAGGTTTTATAATGCACCTACATCGAGCTCTTAACACCTTCAGAATGCCTCCAACAATATTTAGAGATGGCAAAGTCATCTGTATTTACAGATCATTAAAAAGGAAATCAAAAAGAACAAGATTATTATCACACAGGAGAATCAGAACTCCAAAAATAACATTTTACACAAACACGCATACAAGTATCCAAAGCTTCTGGGACACATTTGGTACTGAGACTGAAAAATGACGATGAAAAACACAATAAGTAGCAAGCAAACCAACCAAACAGACATTTTAAGCAATCCCACTCAGTGGCTTTACATTGAAATAAACATCCAAAGCAATGGGAGGGTGTCTGTTCAAATGAGACAAATGTTAAATTTCTGTAATATATTTATGAAATGGTTATGACAGCAAAGTGAACACCAGTGGAGGATAAAAGACACATTTAACATGCAACATTTTTCTTGTTTGAAAAACAGTAGAAAGATGTAGAGCTAATCACAGATAAACCCAGTCTTATTTTAATATTATTTATGTTATTACAGTATTTACAAATATTTTGAATTAGCTTTTATTTTTATATTTTCAGTTTTCAATTTAATTTTGTGCTTTTGTCATTTAATTTTTTTAAATATAAAGTTTTAATGTATTTCTATTTAAGGTTTAGTAATTTAGTACTCCAAATTTAAACTTGTTGCCGAGGCAACATTTCTATTTTTTATTTTTTTTTGTAGATTAAAAACAACAACAACATTGGATGAACCAGGATGGACTGAGCAGCAATCAGTAATTCTGATTCAGTTTAAAGTTTGTCGAATGCTCTATTTGGTTGAAAGAAAGAAGAATGGAAAAGAAACAGATGGGAATAATTGTCTGTGCTTATCAAACATCGCAGAGATTTACATAAAAGGCACTGTGTGGTATCCAAATCAGATCTGCTTATTCAGAATAAGCTGTGTTATTTTCAGTAAAACCAGAGAAAACCGAATCAAAGGAAATAAAGCACTTTAAAATGAAAACTCCACCACTGGACCAGTTTCTCAGGAGATTAATCGATCATGAGCAGGACCACACAGACTCTGCTGCCTTTTTCTTCATTTGGTGCTGATTATAGGGGAATTGTTTTCATTTAGACATGGGAAAATGAGGTAAATGACCTGGGAGTACTACTTTTCTGTTGTTAAATAGTTATCAAATTATATAAAAATATTGTTATAAAACATATTAAATAAACAAGAAAGGGCTACAGCATGTCTTGAGCTTTTTGAATGATATGCAATCCAATCTTTTGAAAATCTGCAGATTCAGCGTAGGGCTGAAAAGGGGAAAACTAACCTACGTAATGGATTTACAACTACTGAAAGCACTCATATTTGGTCATAAACACATGACAGATTACTAGAACACAGGCCTGAGAAAAATGCTACAATCTACCTACTGCCATCCACAAACACACAATTATTATGGAACCACGCAGTAAGGAACAAGCCCAATTGGTCCAGAAAGCAATGCTCACCAAAGAAGATCTCCTTCTCACATTCTGTCCTAAATACAACCTCCAACCTTTGGCTCTTCCATATAACCTCTGACCTTAAAATTACATAGATCTGCATTGTTCTAATCTAGGGTCAGCATTGCTCTGAGCTGAGAAGAGCAACTGGTTGTCTCATCATTCAGAGAATCCTAAACAATCCTGTTTACAGAAGTGAGGATTTGGGAAACCACCTTCTCTTTCAGCAAAAAAAGGAACTTACATGTGCACAAAGACACACAAGGCCACAGGAAGAGTATTAACACGGACACAGCAGTGTCATGCAATAAGCCTGACCTATTACAAGATCATCGCAGCGACATGCACAACAGCAGGCAGCAGAGCAGTGCAATCTGGGAATAGTGCATTTAAATCAGTACCACAAATTCATCTTAACTATACATCAAACACAAGGCAGAATTATTCATAGGCTGAGTGACAAACCTGACATTTCGAAACGCGTGTTTCAACCTGACTGAAAACACATGGCTAAATGCTAGTAGAGAAAGCATTTATTAGTCTAGTGCTATACTTTTCTTTGCAACCAACACCACCACACATATTTACACACACACACACACACACACATATTCTAAGCAGCAATTTACAGGGAATATAAGCAGACTGAGATTTAAGATTTGATAAAATTCTGATTACGAGCCAGACTCCCTGACATGTATTTAATATAAGAACAAAAAGTTAAGCTGATCCAATAATAAACAATATTCAGAGTAAATCACGAGTGCATCACCAAGACGTTTTAATGCCTTGAGAAACTATTTGAGTGGTCAGTTCAACGGACAGTGAAAAAAAATAACATTCTGTCATCATTTACTCACCCTCATGTCATTCCAAAACTGTGCGACTTACTTTCTCTGTGAACAAGAAGTTGGAAACACTGGGAACCAAATTAGAGCCCATTGACTTCCATTATATGACATTTCTCAAAATATTTTCTTGTGCTCCACAGAAGAATGAATGTCAATTATTGAACATGAGGGTGAGTGAATGACAGAACTATCCATTTAAGGCTTCTATCATTACAAAGGTCTTTGGAGAAACAGTCCGACTTGCTTTAGATCTGAAATTAAACATGTCAATAAACTACAACAAAATTACCACAAAGATCAATGCTGCTCCCAACGCTCTATTAACATTTGAGATTTCAGATTCAAATCTCGCAAACAAAAGAAATATAAATGCTGCCATCAGTTCCAGCCAATTCATCGTAGAGATGTTTGCATGCTAATTTGCATGAGTCACACCTTCAAAAAGAGAAATTTCAGTCAACTCTTGATGCAAGAGTTGGAGTCCTCCTACTGTGGCATGAAAAAACTTGTCAAAAGACTAGTCAGAATTCCTCTAAAGTTTGATAATTAGCACAAATGCTGTATTGCTTGCGAAAAATATAACAAGCACTGTAGGATACAAAAGTTTTCAATTTTAGATAAGAATAGAATCTGATAGATATGCTACTGTACTATACATGCAAACTGCACAGAAAAGGGCAATATTCTCTGGATCAGCACCAAACAGGTATTTTGAATAGAACATCTGATAAAACTACAGTATAAATGATGGAAAACGCATTTGAGGAGCATCTGGAAGGTGCAGCACAGTGTTACATGATTGGCATTAGTTCCATCCAATCACTGATTCAAAGGGAGTTGCCTCTGCAGTCCAATTGGGCTCTTATTGGCTGAAAGAATAGGTGTTTCTTTCATCTAATCACAACAGGCCCACATGTGCAAACAGGAAAGGCACAAGGAAAAGCGCATTTAACCCCACTGTTCCGTAGACGATATAACGATACGGCAGCTCCACCTCCATGTGCTGCCTGGCCTTCCGAACGTCGTTGCTGGGAATCCCAAAGAGCCAGCAGAAGAGCGGGATGGTGAGAGCCTTCATTACAGCTCTGGTAGCCAAGAGAATGAGGACACCGAGGAGAAAGCGGAGTAGACAGAGTCCGATCAGGCTGAGGGTGAAAGATGGGGGCTGAAGAGGCAACACTGATGCAGGTGGGTCTGGCAAAAGGCCCAGGTGGTAGTTGATGTGGGATGCCAAGGCAATACCCGCCCCAGAGCCCAGGATTTGGGCAGTGTCGCCGCGTGAGGTGCTCCAGGTGTCCAAGGTGAAGGAGAAGAGGCCTAGTCCTACGTGAAGGGAGATGATGATGAGCGGGGCATAGGGATGTGTGCAGTTAAAGGTGTCGATGATGTCCAGAGCATGACTGAAGACCACCAGGATCAGCAAACTGTACAGAAAACCAGCAATAATGTCCTGGAGAGCATAAAAAAATAATAAAATATATATATATATATTAACAGCAAACCACAGGAATAAAAACAAAATGCATGTGAGACCCAAAGACGTCATTAAAAAACAAAAGGTGATTTACATTTGAAAGAGGCTGACATAGAGAACATACATATTTAAATATCACCTTATTTGACATGTAAATCTGTAGAGGAAGTTTGACCTAATAATAAACAAATGTCATTCTGAATACATTGTTACAAACAAGAACAAACAAGAATGGCAGGTGCAAAGGAAAAAGAGGAACAACAGGAGAAATAAATACCGGTTCATGTTTGGAACCAAAATTTGGTCTGATTTTCACATGTGATTTGTCTGTTCAGACCAATGTGTAAAAAAACTGCAGACAAGCTGAATGAAAATGCAAACTCACTCTCTGAAAGTAGGTGTCACTTTTAGAAAAGCAGAGGTAGTAGCAGTGTTGGGGGTAACGCATTACAAGTAACTCAAGTTACGTAATCAGCAGCTCTGGGCATGTGACCAAATGCTCAAATCTTATTGGTCTAGCAGTAAGATAAAAAAAAATTAAGATTAAAAAAAATTCAGTGACATTGATGGCATGTGAATGTTCATGTTGGTCTGAACAGATGCATTAACGACCATTTTTTCAAATTAAAATGTTTATCGCACCCAATTTCCACAGCAAATATCATCATGGTGTGAACAGGCCTTCATACTGAGACTGAAAAAGATTGATAACTCATACAAGCAAATATATGGAATTACAAAAAATGACTTAAATTTGACTTTATTATTAAATTACAGACAGCTGCTGTCTGTATTTCTACCTTCACTAGTCTCCACGCTCTGGTTGCTGTTACCACAGACAACCTTTACAATATAAACTGAGGACTTAGATTTACTATGCACTCATAAAGTAGTAATTGATGAAATATTATTCTTATGTGGTCTGCAATAAATTTTAACAATGCAAAGCATCTTATCTGCCTCTTCTTTTTAAAGGAATAGATCAATTACAAACATCACAAGATTTGGAAAATTTAAAAATGATTTTTTGTACCCTCTTTATCATATTTTTGATCATTCTCATAAATTGGCAAAGATCCAAATTCTTACATTAGAAAAGGGTAAAACTTGTCTCAGAAAATGGCAGAGGGCAAGAGGTCAGATTGGTCAGCTTTGCATGGCAAAAGGACAATTAACTACATTCTTGTCTTAAACAGTTTATGTGTGTGTTCGACAAATAGCAAGACTTGAGGGAGACGTCCAATGTCAGAATACTTCAGCATTGCATGAGAGATTCCACAGACCACAAAACACACACACACACACACACACACACACACACACACAGACACAGACACAGACACAGACACACATCTGTGTGAAACCTATTAGACAATAATATGTTTAGTCAACTGGCATAAAGTCAAAGTCCCTTTATGAAACGGTTGTCATTGTGGACCCCAAGTACATTTGTCTGGATGTTTTCAAGATATGTTCATAAGGACAGAAACATTGTCTTCAAGAGATATGCCTCACCTCATCTATCAGTCATTAACTATTATGGGCTAATTTTCCACATCTGCTGTTAAACATGGGTTTACTGTTTTTGCATGTGCGTGTACTTGTTTTGACCGAATAAGTCAGATAGAGTTATCCTATCTCTCTTCAGTCTGTTCTAGTGATTCTTCAACTGTCAAAGTGTGACAATCAGATCAAACAGTCTCTGTCAATAAACCACATTTGTGTACGCAAACACATCATGAAACTCAGAAAAGGGCTAAAAATGACATTACAATAGAGAGAAATGAATCAAAGCTAGAGATAAAAGCTTGACTAAAAGATTAGTATCACTTTGGATCTTGAAACTGTCAATTTATATGAAAAAAACAGCAGCATATTAAAACATTAGCTTTTTACAGGCAATCAGCAACATAATGAATAATCATTTGAAAAAACCTTTTATTTGGCCATAACATTTCCCCAAAAAAGTGTGTCATCTGATTAGTTTCCCAATCCCTTCTTGTCTCGTGAATATGGGTGTTAAGACACGGTTGCCAAGGGTACAATCTCTAGGGCAACTGCCACTCATCACCCCAAAAGGGCGACCAGATGGATGAGGTCACCCTGAGGGTGACATTACTGCTTAAAGCAGACATGGAACAGAACACCCAGATGAAACACCAAATTTTCAGGACTGAGGAAAGACAGACACCCAGACAGACACCTCGCCAACAGATGAAATCATTTTGCAAAATTACACAGTTTGTTACTGTAACGAGACATCACGGATGGGATTTACCATGTCTGTACTAGTGCATGATACATGCTTATAATGAATGGGGATTTTGGGGCAGCATCAGGCAACATGAGACCCAAACAGATGGATGTAGTTAAACCAGGCCACTCACAGTCTATTTGAGTAGCCTCAGGTCACACAAAACCGCTTATTACTCAAGCCATGCGTGTGACTTTCCTTTAAAAAGGCAAAACGTTTAGTAAAGACATATTAAATTGACCTGCATCCACACACAAATACACACTACTGCTGGCAATTATCCGGCCCAGTAAAGAAACACCAGGGATTTTTTTCTTCCCAGTGTGACTGCCTTAAAATTAATACACACACAACAGATAACATCCACATACAAACATAGATAAACAAAGAATAACATACACACACGCCCCACGAGGAATTTCATAACGTTTCCTGGCCTTTATGAAAGCAGCAGTCTTCTTAAGTCTGATTTTTAAGGTGAAAACGACACCAATAAGCTGACATTTATTTTCATGTTTTGGCTGATAACTGGTAAATGTCAGATGCTAAAATTCTATACTATTTTTTTACATTTATCTGAAAACTAAAATCAGTCGTTTTTAATGCTACAAGTGAATTTAGAAATCACAACATTATAATGTACAGTATGAAAAATGGATGGATATTCATTTCATTTAAAGATGAACATTAAGTGAGCATTAGATAACAGCAGATGTAATCAGGGGCTGTTTACACCTGGTCACTTCATGCGTTTTGTCTGATCAGATAGCTATCCAATCGTGAAAAGACCAGGTGTAAATGCCCTCCGAAACGCATTCGAGACGGATATAAATCCGATCGCTCAAACCACTTCAGGAGGTTGTCTGGGCCACATTCCAGACGAAACTGGACCAGTGCAAATGCATCTGGCTGTTGAAACCACATATGTAAATTTTACTCCTCCCAAAATGTTAAAATAATAAACGTGTGAGAGCGTGTTATAGGCTATATGACATTATAGTCAGATATGACTGCGCTAATGCAACACGCATCGCAGCATCGAATATCTCTTCAGCAAGCCGACACGCAAACTGCCGCGAATGAAACAAAGTAAGACGCAGACCGTCAACACACAATCATCTTCATTAAAAGTAGTAAGACAAACTTATCTTTCCAGTGCTGATGCCGCGTTGATTTCGTTGACGTGAACTCCGTTAAATTTAAATATAGCGCGGGATTTATATCCGTTTTGCGACGACACATTTATGTTGCCAAGTGTAAATGGAAACGTTTGAACAAATCAGATAGATATCTGATCAGCGAAAACGCATGAAATGACCAGGTGTAAACAGGCCCTAAATCTGCAAATAGCAGAAATAACATGTATGATTAAATATATCAGTTTGTGATATCGATATAGTACAAATATTTCATGTATTAGGGCTGTAAAGTGCGACATATATGTTATATATATATATATATATATATATATATATATATATCACCGCATACACCATCCTAACCCTCGCCAAAGAAGAGCTTAACTTTAGGTTATTTACAAAAGAAATCTGTGTTCTTTTCATTTTCTCTCTTCTTCAGCCCTTTCTTTTTCTCACGGTAGTTAGCGGAAAGCGGTGACTGAGAGATTGACAGCTAATATTAACCAATACAAAATCTGCATTAAAGTTAAGAATGTAAGGATAAAATCTGTTAATATATAATTTGTAGTTGTGGTGCTCCTAAATTTTTGGTGAGTGCTCCTACATTTTTGCTGGTGCTCCTAACTTTTTGAAGTTGGGAGCACCAGTGCTACCAAGTAAAAAAGTTAATTTCGAGCCCTGATATATATATATATATATACATATATATGCAAAAAACTGTCTGTGCGATGAATTAATTTACCACACGTGTGCGATACTGTTTTGCAATGTGTGTGTGAGCCAGTTTACAAACCTGTTGTCAAACAAGGAGAACATTTAATGACATGTTTTTAGTCCAAATTCACTTAATAGGGTGTTTTCACGACACGTCATCAATCAGGAACTCGGCCATATTGGAGGCACTGAAAATAAACAATGCCACAGAACCAAACAGAACTCGTTTATGAGCTTGGCGAAAAAACAAAGTAGTTCACTATGTTGGGGTAAGAAACAGAAGGTGTTATGGAGAAAAGTCTTCTCTGTCTTGCAAAATAATGCTCAGGAGGCAGAGTTCCAAAAGTCAAAATTAGACTTATTGCAAGATGACAACAAAGCCGAGATGCCTGAATAACATATGAATCTGTCTCTGTCCAGACTACCATCTTTGTACAATTTCGTTATTAGTCACTGTCCAATGAGCGTACAGACCACTTGTTGATATGTCATTCCCAGTACTTTTCCACAATTGTTTATTAGTTTTCATAATGCTTGCTTTCAATGTAGAAAACCACCTGCTAGTCTGTTTTTCAAAAGATAACTTCTCTTATCTACCACATTCTGGGTGCTGTTGTATTACAAATTTATAAAATGTTATATCTAGGTTCCAATGTAATAGTATATAAACTGAAAAACTAAGGTGAAGTACATTGTATTTAGCATTTAAGGTAAATGACATCAAACAAATGATTATCTTAAGCAAAGTGTAGTAAGAGGTTCCTGTCTGTTCCTGTTCTCTTATTGTTAGTCAAATGAACCAGATTACTGAGACTATCACCTTTTGTTTGTAATGGCTCTTGTCTCAATAAAGAACTCTGCTGAAGATACCCAAGAGTATCCTGGTCTTTGCTTCGACGAGGAAAAAGTTTCCTACAGTGCCCAAAGTTGCAGAGGCATATACATTTTAGGGTTTTAATGAGCTGTCAGGGTTTTAATAAGTCTTACACACCTTATCTCTTTCCACACTATCTCTTCCTGTGGCATCTCCCTTCTCCGGTACTTCCTTATTTATTCTCTATTCATAAGCAGAGTCACATAGGCCATGAGGCCTATATAGAGGGCACTTTCACACTAGCACATCTGGTGCGCACCGGGGTTTAGGGCTGCAACAAACGATTATTTTGATAATCAATTAATCTAGCGATTATTAGACCGATTAATCGACTAATCATCAATTATTTCACTGATTAATCAGTAGACATTTATTGATTATTCAGCTTTTGCAATTAGTTAAAATATTGAGATAGACATATTCTAACAAATAAATTAAGGTAATCACTTCAGCTTTTGAAAGTCATTATGTAATTACAGTTATACAATTAATTTATACAAATAAATATATTTGGCACACAAAATGAGATGGCAGAGAAACTCTCTTATTCACCATTTAATTAGCTATATGAAAAAGTAGCTGAATGACACATCATTCTGCCTAAAATATATTTTTGTAAATCATATGGATAAGAAACAAAATAAAGGTTAAAGGTGCAATAGGTGATTGTCTTCAGAAACATTTCTTGTTATGCTGGTTGAAAGTCTCTTCACATCCCGATAGCAATCATTAAGTTAAGTGGTCTAAATGTATTTGTCTGTATTTATATATTCTGTGGAAGGTGTATGATCAAGAAATGTTCGTCTAATCAAAATGCTTGGTCCGAGCGTTTTAATATGCTTTCCTACCTGCCTGTCAACGCATGTATTATCATACCTCTGCGCACCCGGCTCGCGCAGACAGGATACGTCATCAGCGCGTTCACGCACGCTGTGCAGACAGAGCGAGAATCATCAAAAACCAGATCTTCCTTCCTGGTATTGTAGTACTTTTAATGTTTTCTCACTGGTGAATGACACATAATGTAGCCCAGCGGTTAATCCAGTCCTCCCGCCAGCTCGTTAGAAGTGAGCTACGTGCAAGAACTGTGTTCCGATCGATATGATCCCTACACAGTGTTCATTGCTCCCTACTCCCTGAGCGGGGGAAATCCGTTGTTTACTTCACTTCGGAAAATGGGCTGGAATTGGGAACCGCTGATGTAGCCTATTTTAGTAATGTTGTCTCTGGTATTCTGGTCTGTGAGCGTAAATGCGTTAAGGGGCGTGGCTTTGGACGGCGATTGCAGGGAGGGTGGGACATTCGCTTTCAGTGCTATCAGGCTAAAGTTAGCATTTTCCAAGATCTCCTACTGCACCTTTAAGTGATAAGACGTTTTATTTTTGGATAAACTAATATTCACAACATAATCGCTCTTAAAATACCTTATATTGTTATGATAATCAAAACTAGATCAAGCTTTGATCTCTGCAAACTAAACTATAACTTTAATTAAATGTTTTTTCCCCACTAATAAAAAGATTTTATATTTTGCTAGCTCAACACTGGAGAGCTGCTTTATAACAGAAAATCAAGTTGTAATTCTAACTGAAAACAACACTGACTCTGGTTTTTCATGTTTAATAATACTGTAAAGCTGCTTGATTTAAGGCTATTGCATAAAGTACTATATAAATAAACGTGACGTGATTGGACTTTACTGGAGTACTGAATTGCAGAGCTCGTGAAAACATCCACATCACTGTAATCAGATGCGTTTTAAACTGCTGCTTTCTCACCGCTGTCAGTGTTTATTTTGTTATTGAGAGGAAAGCGTGCAGTATATATTTACATATTCATCCAAACGCCGCTCAGCAGCCTCAGGTTTGGCTGCGTTTGCTCTGAAGCGCTGCCGCTGCGTCTTCTTCTCTTGATTTGCATCAGGAGAGCTGAATTACAGTCTTATGTTACAGCGTCACACTGGTCAAACCGCGTTATTGCAGGCTCTTACATTAGGTCATATGAGATCAAACGACTACTCGACAAAATATTTGTCGACAATTTTTTATGTCGACTAATCGTTTCAGCCCTACCGGGGTTTGACTGACGTCAGAGTTCGGTACGTTTGGCTAGTTTGGCAACAGCAATCAGAGTGGCAAATGAATGGTAGTCCGCTGTCTCCTCAAAATAGCCGTCTACATGCGACGCACATACAGTAAACCCATATGTCATTTACTCTGCTGCACATAATAGTACCAAATTAATTAAAAAACACAATATATTGACCCACGCTCTGTTTTCTATCATACGTTGTGCACGTTTGTGATTACGTAAGATGACCACAAATGCACTGGGGTTCGATAGAATCAAGAGAGTGTGAAATCAGACCAACGCTGCGGGGGGTGCCGGCAACAATCGCACTCGGGTTCGAACCACAGCAAACGAGCCCAGTGTGAAAGCCACCTTAGTTTGGCCTTGAGGCATTCAAATGCACCCAGCTCACATATGAGGCAAACTAACTTTCACAAACATGCAAAGTAACTTCTTCAGTTGTTTTCTATAGGGTAAATAAAATATTTCATCAAAGGAAGACGTGTCATGTCGTCAGTCCATGACAAAGGACTGAGTGCAAACAGTTTTACCGTTTACTGCACTTTCTTAGGGTGCTTTCACACTAGCACTTTTGGTGCTAGCGCACCCGCGAACCGTACCCAAGTCCGCTTAAAAAGGGTGGTCTGGGGTACGGTTCAAGTGAACTCCGGTACGGTTCGCTGCTGATGTCACGGAAGTGAACCGCTATTAATGCCGTATTATTTGATAAAAATGTGTGTTTGTTTCACTCAATTTCTTGACGAGCGTGACTGACGCACTGCAAGCAGAGAGCTGTATATCTCATTTTTGTTCACCTTCAGAGTACTTTAGAGCATTTGCAGTACATTCGTAAGGCAGACGTAAGTGCTGTTATGTACTGAAGCTTTGGAATCAAAACCAACGGTTCAAAAACATAAATATAAAATTGAAGAGAGCCTTGCTACGCATTTTGCCGTCTTCTCCTGCGCCATTGTTACTAAGCAACGGGGTAAACAGCTGCTGGCTTGATGATGCAAACGAACCGCGGTTCAGACTCAAATAATATAATGTGAACACAGTCCAGCGGGGGCAGGGGGAGGGGGGAGCAATCGAACTCGGGTTCGGACAAGGCAAGCGAACCAAGTGTGAAAGCACCCTTAGAAACTCCAAAAGGACACCAAAGAACCAAATGATATAAGGAGCCCATATAAGTACATATGACAGAAAAAAATCAGAATTTTATAGTATGTGTACAGTGCAACAGCAAAGAGCTTTTTTACATTCTAGAGAAGCCAAGTTGCGATAACGAACAGGATCACATGGAGATGTCAAAAAAAAAAACTAAACCAACCGCCTGCTGACTGCATATATCTACTACAGTACACGGATCCATTCCAT
>NW_015536481.1:1408073-1409828 GCF_001515605.1 Sinocyclocheilus anshuiensis
CTTCTCGCTATTTCCCTACAGCGGCTAATGAACTGGAAGTCTTGCACATTCACAGAAAACGGCTTACTTCCGCGTTCAAAAATAAAGTGGATAACATAATTTGAGTGTTTGAAATAACTTATTTTTGTGATCTGACGTGGTTTCATATCAGAGATGAGGCAGAAATCATGCTCGGCAACGAGTATGACTGAAACAGATATTACATTACATGTGTGTACTTACTAATGCTCACAACACCCTATTTTGGGATAAAAATAGGAAAAAATAACAGTCTTTTATGTAAAATACAATGTAATAATTATATTTATTCTTAAATACTACGTTTAATATATTATAATTAAACTAATATGCCTTATTTTGTTTAATGTTTTTATATAGTAATAATATTAGAACATTAATGTCCTGTTTAAGTGATGAACTGCACTACTTGTGGTTGTTTTCAGAGATGGTAACATGTTTTATTCTTGTGCTACAATTGTGTGTCCTGTGTTACAAACCTTTCAACCTCTGTAGCACCAGTGCAACCCTCAAACTTGCGAGTAAATCATTCGCATATGCGACTGAATCTTCACTCTGGGCGACTAAATGTCTATCATTAGCTAGGGGTGGGGCGCTATACCGGTATCCATGATAGGGATTTTGCAATACCGTGGATACCGTTATATATTCATGAATTCAAATTTTGCATTTATATTGTTTTGTTCAATTTGGTACTCTTTGCAAATTTTTACACAAATGATGATAAAGAGTCGAGGCTGAACGTTTTTGTCCTCTGTGTGCAACGCCGTACTACACAGGCATTAGTAATCAAACACATAGAGCATCGTAACAGACCAAATTAATAGAGCACAAATCTCCTTCTCCAGTGGTTCCCAAACTGAGGGATAGTGTACAGTCAGCAGATTATTTTGCAAAAGAAACCTCTGCAGGGTGATAAAGACTAAACTGCGTAATTTTCCCACTTATCATGCAGCCACTTGCCTGATAAGTAAATAATTAAGCACAAAATATTAATTAGACATTTTAATTACCTCATCATGACTAGCAGTACCCGAGCGCTCCGTTATCAGTTGTAGAATTTGTGGTTGTATCAATAACACACCACTAGATGGCGTGATTGAAGGATCAGAGTTGTATTGCAGGCAGCCATGTAGAAATATAAATGAACGATGTGGTTCTGCTCTAAGCATGTAAGTTACAAGTTTGTGAAAATACTGCCAGTGCCAGGTAAACGTAAAGCAGATTATGAATATACTTAAGATTCACAAATACCAAAACAACGCGTCTCCACCAGACGCGAGCGGCGCGATTTGACAGAAGCAAATAGAACCCAGTGATGTTCTCTGCTGTGGATGCGGCGCGACACAAATTCGTGACAGTAAACTGATGCCCCGTTCTATTTCTGACGAACTCCAGCACTCTGACATAAAGAACAATTTCAAATAATATTCATAAGAGAATCGTGAAAAAATTGTTTCCTCAAAAATATTAAGCAGCACAAACGTTTACAACTTTGATAATAATCAGAAATGGTTAATGAGCAGCAAAGCATATTAGAATGATTTCTGAAGGATCATGTGACACTGAAGACTGGAGTAATGATGATGCTGAAAATTCAGCTTTGATCACAGGAATGCAGTAGCCTATATGTTAAAACATTCAAATAGATAATTTAAATTGACAATATTTTACAATATTACAGTGTTTACTGTATTTTTAATAAATAAATGTAGCCTTGGTGAGCATAAGAGACTT
>NW_015536481.1:1417766-1418853 GCF_001515605.1 Sinocyclocheilus anshuiensis
AAAAATAATATAATATATAAATAGTATAATATTATTTAAAATAATAATTAAGATAATACTAAAAATACAATCAAATAATATATATATATATATATATATATACTATATATACATATACATATATATATATGTATGTGTGTATGTGTATGTTAAATAGTATAGTATATCAGTCTGGCGAGTAAACTAAAAAATTTACTAGCCAATGGCGATTATATTTCCAAGGTGTGTGTAGAGGGTTGCAGTGCTATATGCAAAAAAAGTTAATGTACAGCCCTGTGTGTATCTAAAAATCTTTAAATTGTTTATTATTTAATAAAAATAATAAGTTTTATGTTTCAGTTATTTTAATTTGTCTTACCAGTATGGAGTGCATGCCCATGTATATGCGGCTCAAACACACTAGGACACACCAGCTGATGGCCAGAGAGAGACCCAGCAGCAGAGGATACTGTGGAAACAAACACACACACAGTTTAGAATAATCTTAAAATTATGAGATAGATAACTTCTGCAAAATTTCACAATGAAACTCATCAGTCCTGCCATAAATGTTAACCACTGGTTACCTGTGTGCTTTCATAACACTGCTTTCTGATTTATGTGTAAAATGAATTAAATCGTTAACATTGTTCACATTTTATCTACAACACAAACTGCAGAGTCATAACCTAAAATTAATTTTTAAACTGCTTTAAAAATGCAGGTGAGTTAGAAAACGAACAAGCTAGACCATCAATGTATATGAATTACCAGCAAAGGATTACATAGGACTGATTTGCTTTTATCTTTTTGCACACACATGACTGCAGCAGATGGCAGAAGAGGAACAACCTGTGTGAGAAAGCATACACTATCATCTCTCATATGGAGCCAGAGGATACATTATCTGTCTCACTCTCTGTAATTTCCGTGAGTTGTAGTACTACAGAGTAAACCAGATGTGTAGAAAGTAATTCGTAACACAACATATCAGCTTATGCACAGATGGTGTTCTAAAAAAAAAAACAAGCAAGCACACATGCAGACATGTGCAGACACACACACACACACACACACACACACACACACACAGTGTCTTTTTCTGTGT
>NW_015536481.1:1419930-1427282 GCF_001515605.1 Sinocyclocheilus anshuiensis
TTTTTGAAACGCAGTGTAGACGAGGACCTGCAGCAGTGTAGACAGGGCCTGAGAAAGCAGCGTCAGCGCTCACCCTGATAGTCCTCCTGCTCCTGCCGCTCGTTGATGTCCAGCGTCAGCTTCTTCATGCGCATGCGCTCCTCCTGCTCCGCCTGCTGCTGGTTGAAGTGATTCGCCGCCAGATGAGACGACAGCGGCACGTTCAGGATCTTAAACTACACACACACACACACACACACACACACACACACACACACACACACACACACACACACAGAGTGTCTTCCTGTTTGGCTGTTGCCCCAGCGTCACCGTGACACCACAGCTAATGCTAACCTGCTTTCATGAAGCTGAAGGGTATCTGTTCTGGGTGTGTATCCATATGTCTCAAGTGTCCATGGTAGTATCTATGAGCGATACCATTCTCATCACTGCCACTTGCATAATACATTTGTCCACATATGGACCCCTCCTGTGGTACAATGGCCGTTCGTTCAACCAACAAACACTGAAGTCAAACCCTCAGCACACCATAAACCAGCCACTTAACTACAATTACTGTCCCACAAAGCAAAAGATGTTCAGGCCGATAAAAAGAGAGAACCATAGCCAGCAGGAAACTTTAAAAAAGAGCTGCCACACTTTTAACAGACTATAGGCCTACTGGTTAAAAAACATAACATTTAATCATAAACATTCTCTGTATTTTATCAGATATATTGTTACATTGCATAATTATTTATAGCAGGATGTCTAGTATGAAAAAAAAGTACTGTAGTAGTACTAAATATTGTCCAATTGCCCATTGTCAGTTTTACAATTTTTGATGAGATTCTGTAGCCTGCAAGTCACAAAACAACTTCATGATAAATTTTTTAAATATAAAGTTCAATTGAACAGCATTTATTTGAAATAGAAACCTTTTGTAACATTACAAATGTCTTTAATGTCACTTTTGATCAATTTAACTCATCACTGCTGAATAAAAGTATTAATTAAAAAAATACTTTTGAACTGTAGCGTAATTATTTAAGTTTATGCAGTATGCAAGGTTTGGGTTTCATCTGTTCACGTGTTCTCAGGTTATTTTAAAACATTAATTTGTATCAAATTGCTGAAACTTCCATGAAGGTTAAAAAGCAACACATTCCTAGTCATCATTCATTGGGATTAAGCCTCCTATCTGCGTTTTTGGCAGCCCACATCCTTCTCAGACAGATTACTGCTGAGTTTAAACACTCCAGCAGAGATTTATATGTGCTAACGTGACGTCCATGTTTAAACATGTACAGCGGTGGATTTACAATGAAACACCAGCTGCCAGGAAAATGACAGCAAATAAAATGCTGCTTTAACTAAGGGATTTCCATTCAGTTCAGTATAAGTTCCCTCAGTGCTGTTCCCTTCAGCTCAGTGAAACTGGAAAAAAAAAAACTTTTTCAAAACATTTAACCTCTTAAGTTCTGCTAAAGACATCCCCTGAATGCAAGAGAAAAGGAGAACTTATACAAACAGTTAAAATGGTTCCTTAAACTCCTTTGGCAGGTGTGGTTACACAATTTTAAAAGACTCCAAAGAGTTTTGATCACTTAAAATGTGTAGCATGTAATTTCGGTGACACTACCATCACCAACTGGAATAGCAAAAATAATGACTATTATTGGTCGATAAACAGAAAGCTCTGTCTCGAACTCATGTCGCTGGTTGAGCTAATGCAGCTGTGTTGGGAACAACACATAACATGGCTTCTGCCTACAGCATTGCAATGTGGAAAATATCAGAAGACACAATAAATAGAAGATCAAATCAAATCACAAGAAAAAGCATTTCACTGCCTATGCATAAAATAAATGACTTGAATGTTGACCCAAATTAACTATAAAACTATGGAGGAAAAGCCGTATGTCTGACTTGATTGTCTCTGACAACAGAACAAATGAACCCGCTGTATCACACACCTCTATGGGGTCATACATTGTAACTCAAGGGTAAACACTGAGCCAAGTGATTCAGATGAACATCAAAAACATGACCATTAAAAAACCAAGGATTCTAGACCGTGCTTGGTTATCCAGACCGCACCTCATGCCCTGAGACCACATGACAGAGACGCTGGACCACATGCTGAACCAACTCACAGAGATCTTTCCCTCCCTTTCATCTGAGCCTTAGCTAACCTCATATGCTGAACATCTGCCTCTGATTAGACTATATGCGTGTGTGAGAGCTTTCTCCAGCTGTATATGCTGGTATGTGTGAGAGAGAAGGCTAGACCTTTGTTGGCTACGACTTAGGGCTGCACGATTATGACAAAAATCATAATTGTCGATTATTCCCTTGAAATTGTAATTGCGATTATTAATTACTATTATCACAATTTACATTGAATGATGTTTATACCATTGTTTGATGCAACTGCATGCCATATTTTATATGAAAATAAACAAGCTGAAAACCCTCTATCTGAAAAACCTTTAGTGCTTTTCTATAGTATTAAGCCTCAAATGTCAAATATACATCGGGTTGGTTTCTTCTTTAAATTATAAAAAAAGTTAAAATATGAATGGTATTATAATGTTATACTAAAACTAAAACAATGGAAAAACCCTTAAGATAACGTAGAAAGAAAAAAACATATCTTAAGCATGCAGAATAACATAAGGCGACTTTGAACGATTAATTGCCGCTTTGAACGATTACGTAATTGTGGCATCCATAATTGTAATTGCGATTAGAAATTCGATTAATTGTGCAGCCCTACGTACGACTGTATGTGTAAACAATGTATATAGCATTATTAATGTGGCTGTAATCTACTCCATGACAACAGTATGAGGGAGTCTGTGAATGCATGCACAGTGAGTGTCAGCCAGCAAGAGACTGAGAAAGTTTATTTTATATGTATGGGTGGTTAGTGTATTGCTTATCCTGCTGAAGCATTTTCACACAAATTCAAATAACAAACACACACTTACCCAAGAAACTAACGGAACCATAGGGGCCAATGGTCTAAAATATTCTTGAAATTCTTATCACAGACATTGAACAGTCATTTTTTGCCTCTCATTTACATTTGGCAGAAGTTTTTATTTAATGTAACTTACATTCACTTTGCATTCTATGTATACATTCTATCTGTTTGCATATTGCCTAAGAATTAAACCCATCAGATTGGCATGGCATTCTATACTTTATATATACAATATTAGGTACTCAGTCAGCAATAAATCAGCATTAAAATAATGACAGAATTTCCATTTTTAGTTGGATTATCCCTTTAATGTACTGTATGAACTATGGGTAACATTAAAATATGAGATCTTCTAAAAACATCCTTATAATGGTGGGACTTTTGTACCGCATCATAATCTAAAATTTTAAAAAAGAAATAAAAAAAGAAAAAGAAAGAAAGAAGCATGCACTCAGAAATACATTTCCAGCATCGGCCACTGATCCCAATGTATTCCCAATATAATCACTGATAAAAATTATAATAATTATATAATGGACTGGATATGTCTGATGTGTGCATCTTATAAAATGGCACCTGAAGAGACAGAAAACTTTTTCCAAAAAGAAAAAAATCAAAAAGAAAACCAAAGTAGAGGAGAATAAGAAAAAGCAAGATAGAAGAGTGAAAGATGAAACAGGCTACAGACATGGTTGAAGTGAAAGAGATAAGAAAGCGTGCTTATCAAGTGAGCCAGCAGAAGGTCTGCTGATGACTGACAGCAATGGCACGACTGAGTGGGCCAAAATCAATCTCAGCACTCTCAGATAAGACTAAACTAAACAACGCTGCCTCGAACATTCAAAGCCACTAGTCTCTAAAACCCACAGCAAAGACTGGAGTCCCCTGAAAGCCTCTCCACATAACCAGAGAATACATCTTACCCAAAAATGAAAATTCACAATTTACTCTGTAATGACACTGTAATTCACAAATTACTCTGAATGGTGACTTAAAGATTTTAAAGGATTACAGTAAATTTCAGTCTGTTCCTCACACAAAGCTATTGAATGTGTTGGAATATAGCAGAGCACTGATGCTTTTTTGGTCAATTTTGTAGCTTGACACTGACAGATAGTATCCATCCGCTATAATTGTATGGAAAAGAGCAGCATAAACATTGCTAAACACGCTAAATGTCTCCTTAAGTGTTCCATGAAATACAGAAAGTCATACAGGTTTGGTATGACATGAGTACATTATGAGACAAAAGTATAATTTATAGGAGAACTGTGACTTTAAGACATCTGTAAAACTGGCTCACAAAATGGTTAGGACACATACTGTACTGCAGCAGTTTATTTTATCATGTAACAGAAATTCCCAAACATTCCCAAATCATCTTCCTGTTAACAATCCAATTCAATCCTCCAAAATACAGCTTCTGATTATTATATGAGAATGTAGCCATGTTCTATCTGCTGCGAGATAGATAATCAAGTGCAAAGGTTACACACGTTTGAGCGTTTTCAAGGGTCAAACCCCTCAATGTTGTGTGTGTATTCTAAAGGTCATTCTGTATTGGTTGGCAACATTTCTCAAGAACAGTCTTATTTGATAGTTAAAGGGCCTGTGCACTAACAGGATCATGTGGTTATATCACAATATTACCTAAATGACACTGACCTCCTGATTTGACATTGTAAGTCAGGAGAGGGTGAAAGTAAACATTTCTAACCCCAAGGTAAATAGCAATGAAGAACAAATGGCACATATTATATTACTTTGTTATCTAGGTGTTATCAGGTTGTGATAAGCTGCAAATGATAAGTCATATTACTCTTTATTATATTTACTAAACTTACCAGTGGCAATAGATCCTTTTACATGCAGCAAGACATAACAGAGAATGATATGTTAGTAACAACTTTTTGTACACAATGGGTTATCTTGTTCTTCATGTTTCACATTGTTCATTCATTACCCTCTGAAGGAAATTTACACTGTATGCCTTTCAGCCTCCAATTTAGGGTAAGCTTCATAACCTATGGTTGGTAATAATGACTAATGTACAAGTGTGAATACATATCTTAGCACAGGTTTGAAAGTGGTATTTAAATGGGGATAAAGATGATAATACAGGATTAAGCACAGAATAAATATTTCTGAATTTAATTCATGGACTCAGTAAGTGCACAGAATATAGGTCATTGTTTTGAGATATTTTAACACCCACAAAGAACAGGATTTTAACAGATGAAAGGATTACAGAGCCAGATCTTGAAAATCCACCTAAATAGGTGCCTGTGCATACCAGTTTACCAATCCATCTGAAAATGTCCTCACAAATATAGCAAAACCTCTTCAACTGGTGAGGATGGTGCTGCTTACAAATAAAAAGAGCAATAAATAGAGTCAAAAATGCCTTAATTAAAATGCAAAAAATGCCTGTAGGTGTCTGCATGATATGGAAGAATGTTTTTGCTTTAGAAAAAAAAATTAAGCAACTGTTACCTTATTTCTACTTTATTTAAAAAAAAATAAAATAAATTAATATTTTTCTCACAACTGCCTTTTTTTTTTTACTATGATGCTGAAATAGGCTTTCATTCTATAAGGAATTTCATGCAGTATGATAAGCTTATTTTAAAATAGAATATTCCTACGAAGTTCTTCTACAAGAAAATATATGGACACTTAAGTCGACATGGGGGGGGGGGCTTCATTTTGTCCATTGGGATGGGAATTGATTGGTTGTTGGATAATTGCTATTTTTCATGTGAGTGGCAGGTTGCTGGAGGCAAGGAACTGAAACTCATCTGGCCATTGAACAACCATATTTTTATAATATTTTTTATTGAATACCAAAAATACAAAACAATTCAGTAGGTTCTCAATATATAGGCTATTTAACAAACTATGTAAATGCAAATAAGGACACAATAGCAACTATATAAAAATTTTAATTATAATTAAAGGGCATTGGCTATATTAAATTTATTCAACAGACAAAGTTTTTTGGGCTTTTGTTTTTTTTTTAATTGGACAACCTTACTGCCCAGCCACATGTCATCAAGGAAGAGACGTCACTGCAAGAGGGAGGGGACTTTAATGTTTTGATTACAAATTATGAGTGCAAGTGAATAAAATAATGATGATGTGCACAGATAAATCATTAATAATAAATACTGAATATACCATAAAAATAAGAATTGTCCATTTTTATTCTGACTTTAAAGTGTATGAATGTCAATTCATTAAACAAAATATCTAAAGTTTTCATCTAATTTTATAAACTATTTTGCAATAACCCTAATCCAACAATCAAAGAGACTTTTATTGTGTTTTGCTTGAAAACTTTGCTTGTGCCGTCTTCAAAAATAAATGGGCTTTTTTAACCCTAAAACAGGCAAGCGTGGAAAACGATCAGCAAAAAAATCATTTCATGTCACTTTTTATATCATATGGACTTAAGTAAAACATATTCAAAAAATGTTTTGAAATATTTTATATTTTGGATTGTATTAGTTGTATCTCCCAGGATAAATTGCCCTATTAGGGTATAAAAAACAACCAAAGTCATCAATGATTTTATGATTTATTTGATGCAAACAAACTGTCATGCCATGCAGGGTTTAGCTCCATCCCTTATCGATCATACAATGTAATTTATGTGACAACATAAAACATTTTCTGTAATCCTGAAGACTTTGGTTAGATTTTTCAGGTGTGTTTGATCAGGGTTGGAGCTAAACACTGCAGAATGGTGGCCCTCCAGGAGCAGGGTTGGACACCCCGTTCTACCATAAAATGAGCTGTGTGAAATCCTGCAAGAAAAAATCTAGTTAAAAATGCAAAGATGTAGTCAACTAAATGTAATAATATCAGTTTTACATGCAAATATTAACATTTGCACAATTTTTAAACGCCCAGAGGCCAGGAGGGCCTACACGAATCTTCACAAAGTGCCAGGGCTCTGGAATGCAATTTCTACTAATGGGGGGGTCTGGAATGCAATTTCTACTAATCCCCCCCCTGTATAATAACATCACAAACAACATATGACTTAAATTTCTTTAAAACAAACAACTTCAACTATGTGATAATGATAACAGTATTGGATTAAAAATTCTCTCATGCCTCCTACAAGACTAAAGAATATGTATCCTGTGGTGCACGTTGCCTTTTTAAAGGTCACATATTTTACACCTTTCTGGAGTTTTATTTTAGGTTTTCATGTCCTTAAGAATATATATTTGCAGTATAAGTACCAAAAACCATCTCAATATATTTTTACAGCTCCTCTCTCAGGAGCTCTGCTGAGAACAGGTCGATTTTGGCCTGTCTAATTCATATTCATGAGCATCTCTTCTGATTGGCCTGTTGTTTTCTGAGTGACGCA
>NW_015536481.1:1432293-1448982 GCF_001515605.1 Sinocyclocheilus anshuiensis
TTTGTTGTTATGGGCGCGTCTACAGATTTCTTGCCATATGTATATGTTTCTTGCATCTCACGACTATGTCGTGTATGAAATAATGTCTGTGTGCATGTGTGTAAAACAACAAACTTACGATTTATATATCATTTGTAATTGTATATACATTGTTGTGATTAATTGTGGCTGGAACAATAATGTAGCTGTAAAAATAGTTGCCTGCTGAAATTGAAATGTATATACATCTTCATCATGACTAGATAGACACGGTGAGTTTGTCTTTACTATACACATTAGATGTGATCCACCTCATAGTAACAATCCTGTCAGATCGTCCATCCTTTGAGTGAGAGTGTAACGTTACAGGTCGGCCGATCTGGTTTCGTGGTTAGTTAACCTTTTCGACATGTTTCCGTGTTGTTGTTGCTCAGCAATGTCTTGGACACGATGTTGTCTGGGGGTTTGGCAAAAGAAGAGTGGGATGGTGGGTGGTGCTTGGGTGGTGACTGAAGGCGGTGACTGTGTAGTTCTGACGTCAACTTTTTACTGAAGTCACAACGTTGGTGAAAAATCACAGCTACTTTATGCAGGCTATATGCATTTTACTGTGGACTGACTGTTTTGAAACTTATACGGTAGTTAAATAGCCCCTAGACCTCAGTTATAAGTGAAAAAAGCCAGGAAATTTCAGTTTTGACAATATGGGACCTTTAAGGCTTAAAAACTTTTTTATGCAATGCAATAAAACTTGTACATTAAGCGTGACTTCAGTGTCCAAATATTTCTGGGGACAAGTTTGCTGTTTGCTGTACAAGTCACGCAACACTCATCTACTAAATATCATTCAAGCATTGAACGGTGGCGTGATGTTCTTACCTCCCATCGACGGTAGGTCAGCAGGAACAGGCTCACGGGTATGGCGGTACCGGACATGGCATGCGTGGAGGGCATGCTGTACTCCGAGTTGTAGAACATCTCCACCTTGACCACCGGAGGCGAGGCAGGTCTCGGCCACCGGATCACATCTTTCGTGCACTGGCCGAGATACATGACCAACACCCAGACCACGACTAGCCGGCGGCTCACATACGCGTCCACGTTCCACATGAAGAACGGGAAGAATGAGATGTAGAACAGCTCGTTCCCTAGCTCGGTACCAAGCGTGAACAGGTAGAAAATAAACTTATTATCGATGATGAACTCCTGCCCGACGTCTCCAGTGAGAGAGTTTCTGCGAAACGGCTTTACCGCGGATCCTTGAGCCTCGACCGCGTCTTTATCCCGTGCCTGCCCGTTGACGTTATCTCCTGCAGCGCCGTTCGCAAAGACGTTACTGCCTTTCTCCCTGTCGCTTTCTGCTCCTGCTGTTCTACGGCGGGCGGCATCCCCGCCTCCGTTCTGAACATCCCCGTGGCGAGCACTTGGTGCCCCGTAACGGAGTCTGTCACGCGGTTCGGTTCCGCGTACCCCGCACAGCCGTTGGAAGCGCGCGACGTGCTGAGGGTCCTGCAAATGGTGCATGAGCCGCACGAATCCCGCTTTCAACCCGCCTGCCATGTCCAGCGAAAAACTGCACAAGTTGAACCCACCCGGTAAGACCGGGAGAAGCTGGAGCTACTGAGAATGAACCGTGCTGTGGGTTATTAAACCATCCCCTCCATTTCTGTGCTTATAATAACAAAACGCCCAATCTAACCAAGACAAATAAACTTATAACAACTGACAAAGTTATTGCTAGACATATGAAGAGAAAATTAACCCAAAAAACTACTTGCAACGGTTTACAAACCGACCCCAACGCCGTATCCGGTTACTGACAGATCTGCAGGACCACAAGCCATAATGGGAGGGGCTTAGCAGCCCGGACCTTGTCTGTGATTGGTCAGGCACAATAGGTCTCTATAAAAAGAATAATATTTTAACTCTTCACTGTTTGATATGAATCCAACTGCTATAACATATATTTATTGACTTTATACACATTTAAAATATTACCCAACCCGCCCCTAAAACATCGAGCCAGCATTTGTCACGTGGTGGCTGTTACTTTTTACAGCGCTGTGGATAGAATGTCAAAAATGAATCGTTGGGATTCATATGTTTAAACGACAACGCTTTTAACCTCCTGAGACCCTGTGACCTCATATGAGGACATTCTATTTTGGTGTATTTCTCTGAGACTATACATGCCACCATAGTTGAGAATCATCTTTATACAAAGTTTGGTAAAAAAACAAAAAAAAAATCCTGAAAACTAAAAATGTATTGGTTATTTTTACAAATCTATTGTTTTTGCCTATGCATGTTCATTCATGTCTTTTTATTTTTATTTTTTTAATTGAGTCCCGATGTCCTCTACCGAGGACATAGCATAACTTATGAACGAAATATCATTTTTTACATTTTTTTATGCTCTAAAAACAATGTAAAGACATGAAAAAAACTAATTTTTTTTCCCTAAAATCTTTTCTCGGGTTTTAAGAGGTTAAGAGTAAAAACGTTTTGATATTTAAATACAGCTCAATGGATTCTAGTGCCGCAAAGCACCCCCTGGAGTAAGACCACTTTTGTCAAATAAACGTTTAAAACGTTTAGCAATATTTACCGCCCAACGGTGCGGGGGTTAGGCCGTGCATACACTGTGCGATTTCAGCAACGTTTTTGTGAAATATCAACTCTCACTGTACGAGGTAATCGCATGCGATGTCAAGCCAAAACTCAGGATTTATGTGTGCTCACAGCACACTATACGACGTGAGACCCTCCCGAACCCGGAACTGTGTAGTTTCCATCGCTTCTGTCCAAACCATACGCCATGTCGCCATGGTTTCATTTCTGTGTTTTCACGCAGGCGGAAGTGAAGAAAAATCACGGAGTTTCATGAGGGGCAACCAAATTTTCTGACATGTCAGAAATTCATCCGACCATCCGAGTGCCGCTCGGGAGAGGCTAATCACCTCTCGTTACCCCCTGTACACTGCTCATCAAAAGACGCACTATAAAAGCTGAAATTCGGCCCGACTCAAAAAAAAAAAAAAAAATCAGAATTCGGCTCAAAATCGGACGAAAATGGTACAGTGGATGCCCGGCCTTGCGCCATCACTTTACGGACTCGGGAGCGGCCGCACATGCTGGAGGAAAAGGCCAATACTGATACATTTTTTATGTGCATATATTTATTTACACCGACAAAGAGAAAGGGCTTAGTGAAACATTCAATATTATATTTTATTTGACTGCAGTGCCATGAAAATAGACAATTCTCGTATGCTACTTTTAAATCTTTTGGCAAAATAGCACTACATTCTCTGAAGCAATAGTGTTCTCTTTGAAACAAAAAATAAACTCCATTTCAAAATAAACTGGATACCCATGTCTATGCTTTGAAATGTCCAAAAGATAGCACTCTGAATTGAGATTTCAGTCAATTACATTCAGATATTGTTTTTATGTGCATATATTTATTTACACCGATAAAGAGAAAGGGCTTAGTGAAACATTCAATATTATATTTTATTTGACTAGCAGTGCCATGAAAATAGACAATTCTCGTATGCTACTTTTAAATCTTTTGGCAAAATAGCACTAAATTCTCCTGAGCAATAGTGTTCTCTTTGAAACAAAAAATAAACTCCATTTCAAAATAAACTGGATACCCATGTCTATGCTTTGAAATGTCCAAAAGATAGCACTCTGAATTGAGATTTCAGTCAATTACATTCAGATATTGAAAAAATTACAATACACATACAAATGTGCATAAACAAACACAAAATATTAATAGTAAGAGTACCAGTCATTATTAACAGTACCAAAATATTTTTGCACAACTTTGCCTGTTAGAAAACTTTATGTAACCAAAATATGTGAGACAGCAATATGAGACAAGAACAGGATCGTCTGAGGTTCTGTGTAAGAGAGAATGGTGGATTTTACACTACATTGAGCATGTATACCTTGTTTTCCCCGTTAGTTATAAACCATGGGTCTGTGCAGTGAATGTAGGCCATTGTTATGAGATATTCTGACACCCACATAGCTAGGGTTTTCAGATCCAAAGATTACAGAGACAGAAATTTAGAAAATCCCAGTGTGTGTGTGTGTGAGAAAGGAGGCATTGGAAACTCCATATACTGGACAGACAACCTAAATTTGTTACAAAGGACAAATGAGTGTAAAACAGCATTATAACCTGTAGGTAGTACAGTTGATTGAATGAATGAACCAAAGAGGTCTATGTAGCTGATAATTCATCGCCATAACACTAGATGGCAGAGTAACCTTAACATAACAGTTTCTGCCAAAAGCCTTAAAAGGTTGTATGCAATGAAACACAAGTAGCAAATGCAGTAAATAGTTTTTTACAATGTGAAAGCTGCATGTCACTACACTCTCAGAAAAAAAGGTACAAAACTGTCATTGGGCTGGTACATATTAGTATCTTAAATGTGCATATTAGTACTTAAAAAGTACCTTAAAATAACATATTACATTTTGAAAGGGACTGCGTGATATGGTGGCAGATTTGTACCTTTTTTGCAGAGAGCGAGACCCTGTTTAAACAAAACAAAACAAAACGGAAGGCCTTGAAATAAATATTATTTTCACTGCTCATTTGCCCTCATACATTTTCCTATTTTGTTTTATTTATTTATGGAAACGTCTTAAAAAAATCATTACTAGTTCGACATCAGTAGCCATTTACACAAAAAAGTCAATTTCACAGCGACAAAGCTTTAGTAAAATCACTCTATCCTTAAGAGCAGCTGGGACTTTGACACTTAAAATTTTAATTTTTGTCTCTTTTTTTTTTTTCTTACAACATAAAATAACAACCACAAGGTGCATGGCTTTTTGTTTGCCTTTTTTATCCCTGAAAACAATGCTTAAGATTATAGCTCACTCAAGTAAATTCATGAAAACAAAATGTCTGTGGTCAAAGTTCATATCAACAGAGCGAGGCAGTGATAACAGGATGATGTTGGAAAAACACACCCTGATATGGACAGCACCTGTCACATCACAAACTGCAGAGCTCACGCTCACCAGCACAAGCACAAATGCACACAAACCCGAATCCCCTTATTCCTTAATGCTGGCTCCTGGAAATCAGTCGTAGGACAGTAGGAAAAATCCCCTGCATGTGCGCGATGACATCTTATCCTTTATCATCCAAATGGTAGAATAACACTGAAGCTCCATGATCAGGAGGCAGGATGTGGCAGCTGCCCAGGCCACAGATGCATGAGGCTGGGGAGGATGAATACGGCAGCAGCTTATACTGCTGGAACTCCTTGAGCACCACCTTCAGTCTCTTCCGCCTCCACTCCATCTCCTCTTCCTCTTCCTTGCCATCTCTCTGTTTCTCTTTCTCCCTCTGGGCTTCGTCCAGGTGGATCTTGCGTAGCAGGTTGTTGATGAGCACGGAGCGGCGGAGGTAAGCCTCAGGGTCGTCTAGGAAACGCAGCTTCTGCAGAGACAGGCGCAGGATGCAGCTGCGCTCCTCACGCAGGATCAGGTGCTGAGGAGAGACAGACAGGTGAGGAGAGACAGTTGGAAGATGTCAGGTGTGAAGACATGAGACAGACAGGAGCAGACGTGAACAGGATGTTTACATGAAATGGACAACTGCCTGAATCAAAGAGGGTGACATGACACACATAAGATCAGAAAGACATCTATCTATCTATCTGTCTGTCTGTCTAGAAACTTCCAAACTTTTTTCAAAACTTTCAAACATGGCTCTGTAAAGCCAAGATTTGAAGTTTTCCTTAATAAAGTTTGCTTTAAAAATGACATTTCTGAGAATTTCACTTTAATTATACTGTGTTGCATTTAAGCACATTTTAAATGACACTCACTTTTTGTAAATATCCATGTAGGCTTCCCTGAACATCCTCCTCTTCCGCATATTTTCGCTTAAAGTAGGCAACTTTCGACGTTGTTGACTGTTGAGGGAACTCTTAGAGGAAAGACCCTGCAGACGAGCACACAGGGATTTTGTGAAAACCGTGGCTTTGCAACTTTGGAAATGGGATTTTTACAAATGTAACATCTATTTTTTTCAGTCTCTTACTGTGAAAGACGATTCAACATGAAACAATTCCATCAGTGTAAATGTGTCCCTAACACTATGCCATGGGTAAAGTGGATTAGGGTAGACTACAGGCAGTGTGTCATGTAACAAGGCCTGTGTGTGTTGTGTGTATTACTTACCTGAGAACTGCTTCACGCAAACACAATCACACACCTCTCTGACAAATCCTCTATTCCCCTGAGACTCTTTCCTCTGGCTCACACACATTGCCTAATGGTTCCTAGTCAGAGAAAGAAAAAGAGAGTATTGTTTACTAAATCTTATTGTTTACTTTCCGATTAAGGTTAGTATTAAATTGGTGTGAACGTGTGACAACTAGCCCCGATTGCATAAATGAGTGTAGTTCTGTCTCAAAAAAGCGAGTACAAGTCGGGCGAGAACTGCTGCAGTAAATGTAACGACACCTGCAGGCAGCTGTGCTGTAGTTGTACGATGTCGTGTCGCTGTGCGGCGCGCAGTACCCGTGGGTGGATAGATTAGTGTGGGCTGCGTGTGAGTTAGAATAAATATAAGCCAAAAAAAGGTATTTATCTTCACTGTACTTTTCGTTGGTAAATTTGGTTAAATTGTAAAAATACAATACGTTTTGGTGACTGTATATTGTACAGTTCTAAATGTAAACGTCATTACATTTAATCATTTTTAAACCATTTTAACACAGGTCCTATCAACCTGTTTGAACAAAATGTATTTTTAAGTTTGTTATTTTAATTGTACTGATAACATAGATGGTATATGCCACATGAAGTTCATATGAAGAGAATTCTGGCAATGTCCAATTGTGCATTAATTATTTTTAATTTTTATATTACTCATAATGATCATGAACTATTCTTAATTATTATATTTAATTTTATATTACTTTTATTTACTTAGGCTATATATTTTATATTTAATGTTAAATTACTTTATCATAATGTTTTATTTCAGCAATATTTTAACATAAAAGTATATGTTTTGCGTTGCTAAAGGTGCGCTCGGCACAAAATAGCAATTGTCTTTGACACTGGATGCAACACTAAGCAAAAGCAATAGTTTTCGCTTTCTAATGTAATTTTAGAAATGCTATTTTGCATTCAGCCATGATTATTATGTTTTTAGCAACATTGTCTAATACTTACGGTTAACAAAACACGATTAAGTATTCAGCTGGTCATGTCAATGATATCAGTGGCCCATATGAAGTGAGCCATTCCATGCAAATAAAAATCTTTTTAAGATAGTAATTTGACTGTAAACTTAATTTAATCATAATCTATAATGTACTAATCAGTTTCAGGGCAAACCTTTTAATGAGTGCATCTTTAAATTTCTCCGTAAAAATTATTTATAATTTTGCAAAACATTTTAGAATATTCCAAACTAAAACATATAGCCTGATGGTAATGTAACTTACAGTTCTTTACTATAGCGTTTGATATTTTTGGAAGAATATTATTTTACTTGTTTTTATTTTTCCTACAGTGTACCAAATAAGTAGCCTACCTTTAATAACTGAAAATAGCACAGAATATGCATGCGTGTGTTATGTTGCATAATGCAGTATAAGCAGCCACTCAACTGCCACGCTAATGAATGAATCACACAACGCGCATTTTCCAAAAATCCAAAACATTTCAACTAGAGAATGGGTCTGTTATGATTATACAATTGCAAAATAAACAAAAGCATGCAGTAAAAATAGCATATTATGTTTTAAGTGCGCTCACAGAGATAAAAAAAAATCAATGTGATTAACAGAGCTAAATGATCCTACCTTATTTATAAAGCCACATCAGCAGTCCCCGCACGCGCGTTATTCATCAAACCAGAGGCTCAAACCAGCTCATACTGTGCCGAATGTAGCCGTTTTCAGCTCCGCGTGAGCTTGACGCTTCGCCCCCAGATGTCGAAGTCTTGCGTTTGATATAATCCCTGTAGTATTCGGCTCACTCTCGGCTCTTAAAATATCCCTTTCTGTGCAGCGAGCAATAACAGACTGCGCCGGCTCCTGATTGGTCGACGCTGAAACAGATGTTTCCTGTTGCTAGGAGAGTCACTAGGCAATGATGACGCTCCAGCATCAAACTCCATTCTGCTCGCATCCTCTGCTGCTGCGTTTCCTCCTCTCTCTTCTTGCGTATTTCTTAACTTATGGCTTATCTCCTTAGAATCATTTTTTTGTACTTTTGAAATGTTTTATTGCTCATATACTCCTACAGCATATCTATCTGGCATACATTAGTATATGGTATGTCATAACATTTTTTAAACCTTTTAAACTCTTAAATGATCTTTTAACCTCAGGTCTCCATGCTTAATTATCTCCTTCGACCATAAACGATTCTTCCACTCCTATACGCAAACATTACATGATGGGAAAATTAAAACGCACACTCTTCTGGCAAACAGTTTCAGATATTATGTTAGTCTGATGATCATATGATTGGTTACTGTCAATTGAAGTTACATTTTCCTCTGCCAGTATCACCTATTTTCACAGTTGTGATACACTAAGATCAATGCATAATCATTGTTACAAAATAAAGATTTATTCCTGTTCTGAATCATAACAAAAAACATTGCCATCAAAAGTAGTGTATTAGACATGTCTTTAATGATAGACAAAATATATGCATTTATTTCCAAAAACCACTTTGTATTTGAATGCATGCAAAACAGGCACTACTGATTTTTAAAACACTGTGGTCCATGCATTTGTAATGTTCCAGAGTTTTTCATGTTTATCTCCAATATCACTGGCTATAAATAAAAACTCCATAAAGGTTTAATCAGATCAGACACTTTATATATGCATAAAGCATTACAGGCATGCATTAGAAAAGAGTTTGGGTTTTAATGTCACAAGGACAGTGTTAAGTTTGTCTGAAGATTTTCTTGAACATGCAAGTGTCTGTGCTCTGAGTTTTGGTAAGAAGGATTGGTCTCTTTCAAAGAAATTACAATGAATGGGGACTGGAGCTTTCGAGCTTCAAAATGGATTCACAAGCATTATAAAAATAGTACATATGACTTGGGCACTATACTCCAAGTCTTCTCAAGCCATAGAATAGCTCTGTGAGAGGAACAGCCTGAAATGTATGCAACGATAATCTCCAGTGGTCTGTTAAGCATTTGTGATCAGATCTTTGAGTAATTGATTCAAATGAATTTAAGAACCAGATCAGTCTCTTCAAATGAATCATTCACACAATTTTTGTGAACTGTATCACTAAACTAAATTGAGTAAAAGGATTCATTCACTAATCAGATTTGCTCATAAACATGCACAGTAGATCAAAGTTGGATGTCTAAATTTCAATGAATAAAATGTGTCTTTTTGAAGCCTGACCAGCACCAATCCTCATTCAATGAAATTACTGAACAGTTCAAAAACTTTTGTGTTCCATAGTAGAATGAAAACAATTCATAATGGAACATTATGAGGGTGAGTAAATAGTGAGAGCAATTTTAAGTCATTTGCTGATATCTCTTATTCTGATATGAATAGTGATAACTTGTGTTCTCCTTTTAACAGCAACTTTTATCATAGCACTGTCCATGACTTTAAATTTCAGCATATTTTGACGTAAAATGTAATAAAAAATGTCAAATGTAACAAAAAGAAACAGCTTTACTGTCATCAGTAGGAGAGCATGATTGAAAGTGCACGTGTTCAACAGTTTTCTGCTCATTAAACATTTGGTCTCATCAAAACTGCTTCTGGTGTCAGTCTGAACTTGAGGCTTAAAATGATCTGAAGAAAGACATTTAATCATTTCAAATCAATCCTCCATTCATGAAATCGCTAGGCGACAATCACCGTGGCTCTGGCAATAATGCGTTTTGATTGGCTGCTGCTGGAGTTGAAGAGAGTAGTCAGTATATTACGCCATGAAGTAATTTCCTGGTTACCAGATAAGTGGCTGTATCAAGTACTCCCAGGGAGAAAGAAAAGTGGTGTGTGGGTGTTTCTTTGTGTTTGTATGTGCTTCCAAGATTTTCACAATTGCATTATTATCTTTCTTTGAAACTGTTAAAAGTGCTTGTTCATTCCTGTTTTTGTGGGTATTTTAGGTCTTGGCTTTCACCTCCTTCCCAAAGGAAAATCCAGCTGAACACAGTAGATATGAATGATTAGACTTCTATCTCTCACCTCTAAGCTTCCAGTAGTGTGTGCCAGCGGCAGACTTGTTGGTTTCCACTCTCCTTCATGTCCTGCCAGTGAAGAAGTTCTTCCTCACCACTGCTGTTCTGGCCCAGAGCCACCCAGCCAATCATCTCCTTGCGCTTCATGTTCCGCCGATTGTAAATGGAGACCATTAATGTGACATCTGACAGTTGGAACAGTGCGACCTGGAAGACAAATGTCTCCTTGAAGACCGGATTCGGCTGAGTGCGACGGATGGACGTCTTACAGCGGGAAATCTCCTGGCCCATGGAGTTTAACAGAGTGAGCTTACCAAATGTATCTGAAAGAGAAAAACAGGTCACTAAATCTCACCTCAATATATTTACTTAATAATCTTGAACATAAACCTTTTTTATTCCATCTTAGCCCAGTGATCAAATCTTTTTGTTATTGGATAATACTAATCTGTGAATTTGTTTTATATTAAGCAGCACAACTATTTTCAACATTGATAATAATAAGAAATGTTTCTTGAGCACCAAATCAGCATATTGAAATGGTTTATGAAGGATCAGATGTAGATGAGTTTGTTTCTTCACAGGAATAGATTTGGAGAAATTTAGCATTACATCACTTGCTCACAAATGGGTGCCGTCAGAATGAGAGTCCAAACAGCTGATTAAAACATCACAATAATCCACAAGTAATCCACATGACTCCAGTCAATCAATTAAAATCTTGAAAAACTGTGCTTTTGTAAGAAACAAATCAATCACTGTGTTTTAACTTTAAACCATCGTTTCTGGCTAAAATAGAGTCCATAATAACGCTTACTACAGTGAAAAAGTTCATGCCCTGTTGTCCTCTCACATCAAAATCCACCAAGATATTTTTTTAGAATTGTTTCGGACTCTTTGGACTTGATCTGCGCATATATCTCTCCTGATTTTGACAAGACACCTTAATCTGATAGAGCACTCATATTTTAACCAGAAGCAATGGCTTGAAGTGGAATCGTGTGGATTACTTGTGGATGATTGTGATGTTTTTAACAGCTGTTTGGACACTCATTCTGACGGCACCCATTCACTGCATATGATCCAATGGTGAGCAAGTGGTGTTATGCTAAATTTCTCCAAATTTGTTCTGATGAAGAAACAAATTCATCGACATTTTGGATGGCCCAAGAGTGACTAAATTTTAAGCAAAATTACATTTTTGGGTGAACTATTCCTTTAAGAGACATTCGAAAAATCTTATCGATGCTAATGGTAGAGTAGATTAGTACGGTAACAAATAATGTTTTTATTTTTGAAGCAAGCACAAAACTGTGACAGCATTATATCACAGTTTGTGTGTGTGTGTGCATGGTTTTCTTCAGCAGTGACTCATCGACTTGATGCGAGAGGTGTGAGAAAAAGATCTAGGGCTCTCCGATCGATTAAATGCCCTGTAACTACATTCACCGAGAAGCATCATTGTGAGATGTGACCGTAACAGATTAAGAGTCATATGAACAGCATGAACTCTAAAAGCCTGATGCTTGACCCACAACACAACGTGTGAGGATGACACATTCAAAATTTGCTAGTACAAATGTGTGTTCTAGCAGCTTGTTCGTGTAGTAAGGATTTACTGCAGTACATCTACTCAAAATCAATATTAGACGGCTTTACAAAAGGTTATTTGCTCAAGAGTCACTCCTGATGTTCTAATGATGCCTATGAATGTGTTTCTGAGCCTCTGTTAGTGTGAGTGGGATGGTGTGTTTACCTGGAGGTCTGTTGAGTGCGAAGTTACGGAAGTGGCTGCCTTTAATGATCTCCACAGACAGTCGTCCTGTGGTGGCGTTATATGATAAACCCAGCAGTAGTTCTGGGTTTCCACCGTGAGAAACAGAATGACTGGAGGAAGCACTGTCACTCTGAGCGCTGAAAGACACCTGGGAGTCTACTGTCTGCAGGGAGGGAGATGACAACCTAGTTGGTATTTGTACATAAAGTATAGTTCTACATTATTTTTCAATATATGGACACTGTACTATTTCAGTCTTTCTACTTCAAAATTTTGTTTAACTCAATATGCTACTTGCCATTTCTTTGTAATTATTTGAGAAATTTACTAGCTATTTTGGCGTGAAAATTGTTTCTGAGTAAATCCTACATCAATTTATTTTCAGTGTACCTTTTAAAAAATGTATTCCCTTGTACATATGTACACCTTTACAGATGCACAAAATAATCTTTGCGAACAAATATGGTGGTACCCTCAGAAAAGTTTCAGCATTTTATATTCTGACGTGTCTTTAGAAAGAGAAAAGATGATTTGTAAAGCTTTGTTGAGTTTGTAAAGTTAAACATTCATAAAAAGCATTTCAGAAGCTGTTTGCACATAAAAGTGTCTATCCAAAAGTATCAAAATGTACCTGTCCACTTGAGCCTTTAATCATAAGGACAGTGTAAACTAAAAAAAAAAAAGTTTGTGTAGGATTTACTATGAAACAAATTTCACGGCAAAACTGCTAGTAAATTTCACAAATATTTAATAATTAGAAATAATAAAATAATAATTATAAAGAAATGGCAAGTAACACACTGAAATAAATGCTACATTTTTATGTAGAAAGACTGAAGTAGCCTCTTTTTTTTGTTAAAACATACTCCAATAAACTCCAAAACTTTTCTGCATAAGAGAATTTTGAGCCATTGTTTCATTATCTCTAATTGAAAAATGTGTTTTTTTGCCTTGCAAATCTAAATATTTTGCTTTCTGTGCTATATTTCATTTTATTATTAATTTATTATAAAGATAATGTAATCTAAGATATGACTATGTATTGTATATATGTAGATAGATAGATAGACAGATAGATAGACAAACTTTGAAATAAGAGATTTAGAGGATCTAATTATGAATCAAACATTGTAACTATGTATAAATGTGTAGATTATAATCTAGAATGTATATATGTATAGATTATAATTTAATAGAAATAAAAAGATTATTTCTGGCACATATGCAAATATATTGTTAAAAATAAAATATATATATATATTTTTTTTTTTTGTAGTGGGGCCATAAATAAAAAAACTTAATTGAACTACTGGCCCAACCATGCCATTTGAAAAATCCTTACTGCTGAGCCATGACACTTTACAAAAAAACAAACAAACTATGAATACTATTAAAGCAAGTACACACACACACCTTGAGATTACTACGTGGCTCCAGCACCAGAGTGATCTCGAAGCGCCCCGTGCGATTCAGCCTGTTCAGCCTGTACATGGCCTCTCCCATCATCCTCTCCTTGTTCATCTTCCCCAGTGCATACAGACGGAACCGCAGCGCAGAGGAACCCAGATCCCCTAGCTCTAGATGTGAGAACCGGAATGTCTCTTCAAACCTGGGCATGGAGCCTTTCTGTACGGCCGTCTTGTGCCGCTGTCGTTTCCCAGGTAACAACACCACGTGCACCTGCCAGGAGTCCATGCCACTCCGTGCCTTGTCTGGAATGCCTTGGGCCATTATCACTGTGACCAGGAGCCTGTGGGTTTCAGTCCGATAGTCGAGGGCAATTGTGAGATCACCACATTTTGAGATATGCCCACGAGGGGAAGTGCTCAGAGGGTGGGATGGAGATTGTTCATGCTGTTAGAGAAAGAACAACCTCATTTGCATATGTAAATACAAACATACTCAATGCATGTAAACATACAGATCTAAACACACTTTCACACACAACCTCCCACACCTCTCCAGATGAGGACTATTTTACTGTGCAAAACTAATACATAAACACAAGATGTTTCCATTAGCAACAGCTATGAGTGCCATAGAGCACAGACGACTCCTGAATATTCATTAGAATTTAGTTCTCATAACACTTTGAGATGTGGAGAGAGAATTAGATGATCCAATTATGAACGGAAAGGTTAAAACATGGTGTAACACATAATAGTGATAATACACAACAGCAAAAATTGTATAAAATGTAAATAAATTAAAAAAAGAAAATAAATAAAAAAATTAAAACAATATTCTATCCATCCATCCATCTATCATATGGGGGGCGGATTTATTAATGTTTTTGAAAGAAACCACTAGTACTAACCAAGGCTGCATTTGCATGATCAAAACACAGTAAAAACCTTAATACTGTTAAATATTATTTCAACTTAAAATAATCAGCTTTTCTCCTGACAAAATCAGTGTAATGGCAATATTTCCATCCCCTGAATGTAAGCTTTTCCATATTCCAAGCTTTCCTGATGCCCTGGTGACTTCATGTGCCTGTGCGAGTCGTGTAAATTATGAAAATAAATCTAGAAATTATTGGATTGTTGGATTTCCAATCAGTAGGGGTTGAGGCATCAAAAGTTACTAAGTAACTAGCTGTTTTATGGATGGTAACTAATATTATTACTGAAATCTTGTTAGTAATTAGTTACACTACTAGTTACTGCAAAAAGTAATATTATTACAGTAGTTACTAGTAACTAGTTACTGCCCAACACTGGTCACAATGCACAACACCGCTGCACACTCCCATGTAAACAAGCACGGATGAGAAGCGCGCGAGTGCTGAATAAAAGCGCACATTCACTCTCTGACAGCAGGCGGCGCTGAACAGCAGAAATGCAGCCGTTACCCCGTAAACAAAGCAGCTGTGCAGCCCTACTTTCTGAAACGTATTTAAATTATTTAAACAGCCATTCAGGTTTGTGTATTCGCTATGGTGCTCATCACAGCGCCAAATACTTAAATATTTAGACTTGACGCTATTTTTGTTCAAACTTTTTTTTTTTACATTTTAATCTGGACTACAACATGCCCTAGATATTGTTTGAAAATGTTTTTATTCTTTATTGTTCAGTCACACTTTACATTAAGGCCCCATTAGTTAACATTAGTTAATTTATTAGTAAAACAAACTGCCAATGAAAAATTCTTCTAAACATTAATTAATCTAAGTTAATTTCAATATTTAATAACACGTTGTTCAAATCAAAAGTTGCTACTGTGTTATTTAATGAACTCAAGCTAACATGAACATGAACAGTTGTATTTTTTTAACAAAGATTAATAATTTCTGTAGCAAATGTAGCTATTGCTCATGGTTAATGTTAGTGCATTAACTAAGTTTAACAAATGAGATCTTATTGTAAAGTGTTACCTATTGGTCTTTATAATTTTTTGCACTTTAATCTGTGTGAAATTATTTACTTTATACATTTTTTTTGTGTATTGCTTTATTGTATTTAAATGTTCAGTTTCTTTTTGTTATAAGAAAAAAGTTATTAAACCTGTTATAATTTATTATGACAACACTTTTTTGCAACTAAATTTCAATATTGTGATAATACCGTATACCGTGATAAAAGCATTAGCAATTAATCGCAACATGAAAATTTGATACCGTCACATGCCTAGTGCTGCTTAACATTTTTTTGGAAAATATATGACATATTTTTCAGCATTATTTGATGAAGATAAAGTTCAAAAAGCATTTGTTTAAAATAGAATCTGTTGTAACCTTGTAAATGTCACTTTTGATAATTCGTGCTGAATAAAAGTATTAATATCTTTAAAAACAAATTCTTACTGACCATAAACTTTTAAAGGTACCATAGAATGCATTGATACAATATTTAAAATTGTTCTCTGATATCTACATAGAAGGTATGTGGCTTAGGTAAGGGCAAAAATCTCCAGAAATGGTTTTACATGTCCATTTACAACCCTAGGATTTGTCCCTAGAATTAAATGGTCTGTTTTTACCTTATTTGGAAGGGTCACAAATAATAATGTTGAGCTCTGCTCTGATTGGCTGTTTCACAGTGCATTTCAGTAGCTCACACAGCAGGAAGGAAAATATATATTTCAATACTGTCTCTCACAGTTATATCGTTGGGTAATTATACTGTATATAAAATGCGGGCATGAGGGAGCTACTATTAATATGCGGGGCATTGAAACTGCTTTCGAATACACGATCGCTTTTTACTTTCACTTTCGAGATTTGCGATCGCACGTGCTCGGTGTTAACTACAGCGGCAGTATTTAACACACATTTTACGAGATCAGATGCTTGTCAGTGGTGCTCAGCATCTGTAAATCATTCACCATCATCCTCAGTCATCTCTCCTTACTCTGTTTATGTGGTAAGTGATTTGCGATCGCACGTGCTCTGTGTAAACTACAGCGGCAGCACTTACCACACATTTTAAAAGATCAGATGCTTGTCAGTGGTGCTCGGGATCTGTAAATCATTCGCCATCATCCTCAGTCATCTCTCCTTACTCCGTTTATGTGGTAAGTGAAATCTTATGTACTGTAATGTAACAGGCTACCGCTAGGAAGCAGCTAACCATGTCCCTTTAGTGGCTCGCTTATTTTATTAGAACGCGCGTTATTTGTTTTCTGTGCCTTTATGAATACAGACACCAACCCATCCCTGCACATCACATCCCCTACACAGCCTGGAACATAACATTTATTT
>NW_015536481.1:1449104-1454152 GCF_001515605.1 Sinocyclocheilus anshuiensis
ATATGCAAATGTTGGGGGCGTAACTATTAGTGATCCCGACTGTAACGTCACAGTCGGTGTTATGTTCTGATTCGCTTATTTTTCAGTGGTCTTTTGCATGCACGAGATTTACATAAGAAGGAGGAAACAATGGTGTTTGAGGCTCACGGTATGTCATTAACATGTACAGAACTGTTATTATTCAGCTATGCCAAGGTAAATACAGTTTTCCATTCTATGGCACCTTTAAACGTAGTCTATATAGACATCATAAGAAAAGATCTGGCTCTGTTGCACACAAGCACACACACCTCAGAGCTCCATGTGGAGATACTATCCGTAGCCTCACTGTTGTCATAACAATGATTGTCGACTGCCAGACTCCTTTGTGGGGTTTGCCGCCCCACACTGCTCAGGCGACTGCCCTCATCCCTGGGTAGAGCCTCCAGACGGTCCCCTGTGTCCTGGGGGCTCACAGAGATCTGCTCCGCCATCAGAGAGAGGGGATCAGTGAGTGTCCGGCCCTCAGGAAGAGGACTCCGTGATAACGGGTCTCTCGGCTCAGACCCTACACGACGCCTAGACGAGAGGGGATCCTGAAAACTCTGCACACTGTTTCTCTCAGCTTCTACACGGAAAGAATGAGAGAATTATTTTAAATGATTGTTGCACAGAACAATCAGATGTTTCTCCTAAAATTCCTTGGCATAAATAAAAATGGTAACTGTTTTGAGTGCAGACTTCTTGGCAATTCTGATCACAGTTTGAGACATCTTTAAGACCTCTGCTGAAACACTAAAGCAGACTGATGTCAGGAGGACAATCTAAGAAGCAAACGTCTCCATTTAATCTCACTGCAGTTTATGAGAAACAACTGAGCTATTATAGAGATCTCATTTGTAAATTTTAATTCCATTGGGTAATTCAAATAAACAGATGCCTATATTTAGAAAGAACAATATAGTAGTAGATTTTTAATAGAGAAATAAAGACACGATTAACAGCTCTGTCACACACACACTTTCCCTGAATGTTTAGCAAATGAAATTTTATTGACACTCTGACAGATATCATAATTGCAGGACAGGCTCCCTTGACCAATCAGGCTCTCCGGAGCAGATGATAATGATTGTAATTTACGGCTTTAAGTGCTTGTCCTACGTGACTCGTGACTCTATGAGTTTCACTGAATGAAATCTCTTTCAGGGCACAAACTGTTCTACTCAGCAGCAGCGACCAATTAACAGCAGACAGGGCCAGTTACTCCGTTACCACGGCAACCGAAAAGAAGCTTTTCCATGGTAACTAATGCTGTGATGAACATTCTGAGAAATATAGCTCCATACAGCAAGAATTCAGTGGACATAAGCAATCAACTGGAAGCTGTTTTAGTTGAGCTATGTATAATTGCAATGTACAGATCAGGGATGTTGACTGAGCATTAGGGGAATTAACAGTGACGTGACAAGCAGCACATTTCTAAAAATATTTATAAAAGGCATTTGGATTTGTATTGCATCTTCTGAAACATAGGTTAGCTTTAGCCTGAGGCAATGAAGTCAGTGTTCTAATATTTAATAAGCATTTTTATTTAACATTATCAGATTGAATGTTTTGAAAATTCATTAAATTAATTGGTTCTCATTCCTGGTTCGTCTTAAAACTCTCAAAACACTATCAATCTAAGCAAAAGTCTCCATTTGATCTCCATGTAATCGTACTGCTCTCTAAGAGGAAAAATGAAAATATTAAATACATCTCATTTGTTGGAAATCATTCCTATAAAAAAAACAAAAAACATTATCAAAGTAAAAAGACTCGTAAATATAGAACAATATATTCCACAAACCACTAGTCAGCACAGTATCTATCCATCAAGCTTTAATCTTCGGTTTGTTAGGAAAACTTTGTTTTTTGGCTTACCACAATTTTATTTTGTGGTAATTTTATCATTATAAATTAAATTTTAGTTAAAATTTTAATAATTTAGTTCTGTGTTTTTGTCCTTTAATTAGTTTTTTATTGTTTTAATTCCTTTTTTTGTTTTAGGTTTAGTTTGAGTCATTTTAGTACTTCAACTTAATTCAGTTAGTTTGCAGGGCTAAATAAATAAAACATTTTTTTGAAGTTTTCCATATAATATTTATATTTTGTTTTATTACAGCTTTATTTAAAGTACTTAAATGATTTTTAATAGTTTTAGTTAACACTATCAACATTTGTTTACCATCAAGTTAATTAATTAGATTTACTTTTTAGATTAATTTTTTATATAATATTTATTTTTTATGTTAAAAAAAAGATCAGCCAAACAGTCAACCAAAATCAGATTTTTTTGAAAGGCTTATACTAATTTTTTTCTGTGTTATTCTGATGACAGAATAAAAGGCAATCTTTTATTCACAATCATCCACACTCACACATAGAAAACATACCCACAGGTACCCTTCAAGTAGAAACGCTTCTGAAATAACTGAATGACCTTAATGAATGAAATGAATTTCTTAAATGCATTTCATTGTCCTTCTTTTTAAACCATGGCTCTGAGCTCAATTTATCAGCGAGAAGCTGCTTCAAAGTGTAGTGAAATATTCAATGTGGTTGATATATATGTGGCTGTCATGTATATCAGGAAAGCATAACTACGCTATGCATATTTATATTCAAATGTCTGAGATAATAGGCGAATGTGGGTGCGTACCTTCACAGTCAGATGGCTCTGTGCTTCCTTCTTCCTGGTCAGACAGCAGGCGTTTAAATTTGTGATGTTGCCCTGGTGCATTCTGGGTGTCAAGCTCCATAACCCCCGAACGGAAGCTTTGTGAGCGGGAAACCGAGATCTCAAACTGCTTTGCTAACTCATCATCGCTGCCTGATGAGCTGGAAATCTCACCGCCTTCGCCGTAACTATTCACTGCACACACACAGATGGGGACAGATGGACAAAAAAGGGGCAAACAAAACAAAGTTACAAAAATGTAGGAAAAGATAAATGCAGAGAAAATTAATGAATATGGACCACTACAGGCCGACCAGCCATAATTCCAAGGCATTGCTATGTGGTTGCTATGGTGCTCTGGGTTATTACTGGGCCATTACCATTCCTATACTAGGTGGATGCTAGGTTGTTGTTAACTAGTCAAAAGAGTCCTTCCTTAAGACATTCTGATCCCTAGAAATGGCTATGATGATCCCTAGAAATTATATCATACGCTAGGCAAAGAACAAGTCAGATTGCTCAGAAAACTGAAAGAACATCTCTTCTCAATAAGCCTCACAATTTGAGGAATCATTCATGTGTATAACAATCTCTAACCACCATTCAAAAGTTTGAAAAATAGAGTAATAACAGTAATAATGTGAAATATTATTACAATTTAAGATAACTGTTTTCTATTAGCATATATGTGACCCTGGACCACAAAACCAGTCATAAGGGTCAATTTTTCGAAATTGAGATTTATACATCATTTGAAAGCTGAATAAATAAGCTTTCCATTGATGTTTGTTAGGATAGGACAATATTTGGCCGAGATACAACTATTTGAAAATCTGGAATCTGAGGGTGCAAAAAAATCTAAATATTGAGAAAATCGCCTTTAAAGTTGTCCAAATGAAGTTCTTAGCAATGCATATTACTAATCAAAATTTAAGTTTTAATATATTTACAGTAGGAAATTTACAAAATATCTTCATGGAACATGATCTTTACTTAATATCCTAATGATTTTTGGCATAAAAGAAAAATCAATAATTTTGACCCATACAATGTATTTTTGGCTGTTGCTACAAATATACCCCAGCGACTTAAGACTGGTTTTGAGATCCAGGGTCACATATTTTAAAATGTAATTTATTCCCGTTTAAACTTTGATACTTTTTTAACATTATAAACGTCTTTACTATCACCTTTGATCAATTTAATGCATCCTTGCTCAATAAAAGTACTAATTTCTTTCTAAAAAATCTTACTACCCCAAACTTTTACAAGGTAGTGTATACACAATTTAATTGTGATAACTGCTTTAGCAAGAACCATTAATGAAGAAAAAAAAAAACATTTACTTCATTCTGATGCAGGACACCACAATAACTGTTTTTTTTTCATATTCCATCAAGTGAGAGAGAAAGACAGTTTTGTTGGTAGGTAACTCGGACATGGTGGTATTTTTTAATGGTAATGTAGAGTGTGTGTAGACAGGCATGTCTACCATATTATCAATCATAAGAGAGTGGCCAATTAGTGTCTTTGGGTCTCTTTTTTTCTCTCTCACCCATTATAGTAGTATTTCCATTCATTTCACCACATCATTCACTCACACACATCAAATTAGGCCAAGAGGCTATGTAAGGAGCAGCAAAGGAGGTTGCCATGGTTACCAGTCCCTCACGCTGAAGTGTTTTCCTCAGTGTACACACTGAGTGCGTTCCATATGACATAAATGATACCTACGCAGGGAACCCGAAAGGAGAACAATAATAGCCGCTGTGCCATTCCAAACAGAACAGCTCATAAATAACTGCTGCAAAGAACTCTTCAATGCTGCAAAGAGTCCAACTCATGGCCATTTTGTATGGAACATATAATGAACCAGGTTTAACTCTCTGATTATATACAGAAAATAACCTTTAAAACCATTACATTTCAGTGGTTAATGTTAATTTCTACATACATTAATAAATATTTTAACATTTTGAATGAAAACTTACTGTATTATGAATAAATATGAATGAACAATCAACATCAGTATATTTAGAAATTGTTATAATTATTCATATTTAAAAAAAAATAAAAAGCATTTAATATTTCTTCAAAATGCTAACATTTTAAAAAGTTTTGATTTGAAAAGGGATCAGATTTTTTTAAAAACAATATGAAATGTTAATTTACTAGGTGACAGACATGCCTATATCTTGTTTTAATTTTATTTTTTTATTGTAATGTGAATTTCAGAACCTTTCCTGCTCAGCCCTATAGACAAATTTCAATCAAACCCCATATAGAAATATGAAATGATTTTCAAATATTTACTGGCTAACTTTCTTTTTCAAAATGTATATATATATAT
>NW_015536481.1:1454208-1458388 GCF_001515605.1 Sinocyclocheilus anshuiensis
TATACAGTATATCTCCAAGATCTTAGAGGGATAGTTCACCCAAAATTTTAAATTCTGTCATCAATTACTCACCCTCAAGCTGTTCCAAACCTGTATGAATTTCATTGTTCTGCTGAAAACAAAAGAAGATATTGTAAATAATATTTGCTGGTCCCCACTGACTTCCATAGTAAACATTTTTCATACTAGGGAAGTCAATGGGGACCACCAACTGTTTGGTTACCAACATTCTTTAAAACATCTTTTTTCATTATCCACAGAAGAAAGAAACTCATAAACTGCTATTCAGTCAGTGATGACATAATTTTCATTTTTGGGTGAACTATTCCTTTAACAAGCATTTTAAGAGTATCTTAGGTGAGACTGTGTATGACTGAATATTTGTATATTTGTGTGTGTGTGTGTGTGTGTGTGTGGGAGTGAACATTTAATGACTCTCCTGTTTGTTTTGAGAGGGCGTTCTCAGTTTACTGATTATATTAAATATCCAGAGAGAAACACAAAAACACACACACACACACACGAGGCTGTGTGTTAAACCCTGCATACGAGTGTCTGTGTATCTGTGTTTAGTGTCTTTGCAAACAACAGAATTTCTCAGAAACTTTTGCAAACAATCCAAATTTAGTATGAAGGATTGACAATAAAGATATCTGAAAGCTAAAGCTAAACCGAATCTGCGTGTCTTCCAATTCATTAGCTGCTACAGGCAAATAATTTGTAGAGTGCAGTGAGCAGTAAGCTATTTGTGCTAAACCAGTGTATATATGACTACAATGATAACTAATAATAATTTGATAGCAAATATCAGGTTGCAATATTAAACAGCATAACGGACTGTTTTTGTACAGCTAAAATACCTGGAATAACTGTCTGTCACCGGATGCACATTTGAAGTACAAATGGCCATGGCTGCTCTTACATTAAAAATGAGGTGGACTGAGCAAGCCAAAAGTTACTGTATTAGGACCCTAACTAACACTACATTCATGAAGCTACCAGTCACTATTTTAACAGAGGTAACAAAAAATTACACAGCAAACATGAAAGCAGTTTTTGAGAAGAACAGAACCACCAGTGATGTCTAAACTAAATGAACGGACAGCAATGGACCAAGAAGATGAACCAATTCACTTGAACAACTTCTAACCCATATCTTACCAGCATCAGAGCAGCGTGAAGCCAGCAGACTCCTCCTGCTCTCCAGCTCATCTGTCTCTTCACTGATGGGAGTCAGACGTTCGACAGAGAGGGCATAATCAAACCTGCTGCCTTGACCTCGCAGCGCCAGCTTCTCCTGTGAATCTACTCCAGATCCATGAACAGCCCTCAAGTTCTGCTCCACCTCTGAACTCTCATCTTTCACTGACACCTCAGAGTCAACAACTCCGTTTAGGCTGAGGCGGCGAAAGCCATTGGAAAAAGCATCTGAAATCTCAGCGAGCCATGAAGAGAATGCTGGGATACCTGCCTGAGGAATGTCTGCCATTCAGATTTCAAAATGTTTTTCCCAACAGCTCAAAAGAAGGTCTATTTTCAGATGCACAGAACCCAGTGAATTCCCTCATGTTGTTACTGTTTTGAAAACAAAATCAACAGAACTTATACAGAACATATTTACTTTTATAGTGCAACTAACAACCATAATTTGCAAAGCAGATTGACATCAAACATACAATCTAATTAAAAGTTAACTGCCTCAGGTTAGGGCTGGGAGATAAATGATATCATATCGAGATTGCGATAAATTTGATGTTGATAACGATGATAAGCTCTGGACATTTTTACTCGAAATGGATTAATCTAACACATTAATCACACACAGCAGAAATAAACTTGACAACAGCCAGTCAGCTAATGCCGCGATGTTCTGCGTGTACACAAACTTAAACACATGTGATGCTCACTGTATTTTCAATGTCTGAGTTTCAATATATGAACATGAACTTCATCCCCAGAGCTGCTCTGAGAGTCACTTCATCAGCTTTACACTGTTTCATTTGAGAAAAAAACACCATCAAACACACACTGAAACTGAAAGTAAAACTGAAAGACTTTCACGACAACGCGTCAAAATAAAAGTCTGGTTTAACTTGAAGAAATTATGACAAATATATTACTATTGTATAGTTTACTAAAATATAATTATTAAAGTAATAATAATAATTTTATTATTACTCTAAAGGAATATTATACAACCAAGGTATATTTTCACTAATTAATACAGTTCTGTTGTGTAGCATCTTGCTTGACAATAAAAATACAATGTTTTGTTGTAAATTAATTTGATTACATTTTAAAAGAATATTCAAACTGTTTTATAAATTCATTTAATTGGGCAATTAAAAAAAAAAAAATATGTCTAACAAACATGTGGGAAGTATTTCCTTCTTTATTAATGTCAAATGACCATCGTGATATATATCAATATTGAATAATATGAAAAAAACTATTTGTGATAATATTTTTGGCTATATCGCCCAGCCCTACTTCAGCTACCTGACGAAAACTATTTTAAATAATATTATTTAATATTATTTAAATAATATGGTATTAAAATTCTTTCCAAATCCAATAAGCCAATGATTTATTATTCTTTTTTTTTATGACCAGTAACCAATAATTGGGTGATATTATAATCTTTACTATTTTATCTAAATAAATCAATAAATAAAAACACTAAAAATCTATCATTTTAAAAGCTACAAGTAAATTTAGGTGACACAACATTATAATGCACAGTATGAAAACAGATATTCATTTTGAGATTTGCCAAAGATTGATCTAACAAACAAAGATTTAACAGTGTTATTAGATTATTGGTCTTTCAAAGATAAACTTTAAGTGAGTGTTAGATGACGACAAAGGTAATCTAATTGTAAAAAATTAGCATGCACAGTTAAATATCCAATTCCAATAACTTAAAAAAATCTCAAATATCAGCCAACAACCGTTATGGTACCAATATATTGCACATCCCTAGTACAAACACTTACCAGCAGGGCTTCCTCAAAAAACAACCAATTACTCCATTTAGAGCCCCTGCATCTCATAAACTAACTACATACAGCAAACCTTCAGTCGAATAAGTTCAGCAGCACCTGACGCATGGCGTTTATCTAGCTAGTAGACTCAGGACATCTCGTAGGACAGACAGAGTAAATGTTTACTAAAGGAGCTGCTTAGAAATACCACAACAGAACTTCCTCCAACACCCAGCTGATATACTGACTGTGTAATGTGTGTATAACCAAAAGGAGCCAGGTTTACTCATAGGTGAGTGTGTGTATATGTGTTTACCAGGAATGAATAGAGATAGGGACAACCCACAGAGCACACAAAGATTTGTGTGGTTCAGTGCATTTAATATAGATAACTGGATCCCAAACACTCCACACCTGTATGCCAATGGTCATCAAACAGACTATTATTATATTCACCCTGGATATGAGAAAATATTTTAATAATGAAGTCCACCTTTTCCAACATAGAAAAAAGTTTGTCTGATCAATAATATTTACCGAGTCCCTGGTGAATCCCAGAACGGTCTCTACGTTTGCGCCGGCTGTACTGCTCGAGGCATGGCAGACCACCGACACGAGCGAAACAAAGCTTCTTATTGATGAAAAGGAAGAGTATGGCCAGCAAGATGACAAAGATGCCCACGGCTGACAGGAAGCCCACCGCCTCGGGAGTGACTGGTGAGGGAACAGACACACAGATACACATTGATCAGAAGCATTTAAGTATAGAAGTTCAATTTTTATACTGTATTAATAACATTTTCTGTCCCTTAAAGGAATAGCCTACCCAAAAATGAAAATTATATAATTTACTCACGTTAATTATGTAATTCCAAACCTACATGACTTTCTTCTGTGGAACATAAAAGATATTATAAAGAATGTTGATAACCAAATAGTTTTGGTTCCTATTAACTTCCATTGTATGGACACAAAAATACAATGGAAGTTAATGCGAAACGAAACTGTTTGGTTATCAACATTCTTCATAATATCTTCTTTTATGTTCTACAGAAGACACATGGGTCATACGGGGTTTGGAACAATATGAGGGTGAGTAAATAATTACATATTTTTTCCTTTTTGGAGACATTTGGTTGGTCATATATATATATATATATATATATATATATATATATATATATATAACTGCCCTA
>NW_015536481.1:1458481-1465390 GCF_001515605.1 Sinocyclocheilus anshuiensis
CCCTATTGAATGTAAATTATTGAAATGTATAAAATTGATACATATAATTGATGTATTATTAAATAATTAATTAATTTAAAAATAACAAAATATACACAAAGAAGTCTAAGAACACAGATGTCTTCCTAGGCTGGATTTCCTACTTAAAAAGGGTTATAAAAGTGATCTAAAATTATAATTTAATGCAAATTATTACAGCATTGCTCAAAACATGTGCTGCGACAGAAAAGAGTTCATAACTAAATGTATTTGCAAATGCCAGTCTATACATGTACAAGTTTAATTAGTCATGTTGCTCACATTTGCAATATTTTCATTAAAAGGGAATTTGTTGACTATACTGTAGACTGATCTCTGCCTGGTGGAGAACAGCCCTGCAGCAGACAGAGAGAAACCATGGCCTCATATTCAGCACATATTCATCAAAGGTGCTTTGAAGTGAACACTTCAAGTGTAAAATGGACCATTAAGTTGCATAAGAGTGAATATTTCACAGAATCTGAGAGGGCAGGCACTCCTGAGTGTGTGTTTGAGAGTGTTTACATACAGTGGGTACGGAAAGTATTCAGACCCCCTTAAATTTTTCACTCTTTGTTATATTGCAGCCATTTGCTAAAATCTTCAGTTTTTCTTTTTTAATAAATCTGCAAAAATGTCAACAATTCTGTGTTTTTCTGTCAATATGGGGTGCTGTGTGTACATTAATGAGGAAAAAAAATTAACTTAAATGATTTTAGCAAATGGCTGCAATATAACAAAGAGTGAAAAATTTAAGGGGGTCTGAATACTTTCCGTACCCACTGTATGTGTGTGTTGAATGAAAAGCTGAAGCTGAACACTATTATGCTGAACCATCTGCACCCACACACACACAAGCCAATTGCACAGTCACAGTTGTCGCTGCAATGAACACAACTAACATTCACACAAACTAGTGTGAAAAACATAAGCAGAGATACATATGGTTATAAAAACAAGAATGAGAAAAGAGTAAACCTCCACTCGCTTTTGTTGCATAGAGCAGCATGAACATTCTGCCAAACATCTTCTTTCATGTTTTTCAGGAGAAAGTCAGTCATACATGTTTGGAACGACATGAGGGTGAGTGAAATGATGACAGAATTTGCGTTTTTGGGTGAACTTTTTTTAAAGATTCAAGTGGGATTACATGCGCTGCTGCATAGGGCTGTGAATTTCATATCCAAACACTTGGCCATGCTCTCTGCACTCTTCTACATGTGCAAGCAAGAACACACTGACCTTGCAAGCACAGAAACACACATTCACACACACCCACATGGACCTCTGTACTGCATGAGCAGGATGGTTTCCTTGGAAACAACTCAAGCATTCTGTGAGAAGTGATTTGTGCATGGCTTTGTTCACATAAACACACGATTTCATGTTGCCATGGATTTTCTGTTCTTGAGTGCACAGAGTTCAGACGAGCTCTAAATATTATTTAACATCACTATACCATTATTTAAACTCATTTTTATTAAACTCATATACACTCGACACTCTCCGAAAAAAAAAATGGTACAAAACTGTCACTGAGGTGGTAACCTTCATGTATTAAAGTACTAATATGTAATATTAAGGTATGTACCATTTTCCGGGTGAAATGCAGAGCACAAATTCCGAATATGGATCACCATACTTGGCCACACGTCACCTCATTTTCTTTCCTTTCCTTTCCATTTAGGGGTAAAGAAGGTACAAAGACGTACCTTTTAGATTTTGTACCTCAAGGTACCACCCCAGTCACAACATTGTACCTTTTTTTCTGAGAATGAATGAGAAGTGAATCGAACATTGCTTGTGTTAACTAAATGTAAAACGAAATATGGGGAGATGGAAAGAGACAAACTCTCTAAGGAATAACAAAACACTGTTTTTCAAACACCATAAAGTTCTTGCCATGCCTGAAAATAGTAAAACATCTCCATCTACTGGCCATTTGTATGAACTGCATCACAAAACTGCTTAGAATAAGGAACAATTACTCGAAAAGTTAAATAGCTAGATTTTAAGTTTGTTGTGTTTTATTAATTTATATATGTAATTAATAGATTTTAAATTACATTAAGACAATATAGTACACATGAGCACACACATGGAAGAAGGAAATATGAACGTTCGTCAAGACAAACTTTTAATGTTGTGCTTAACAAAGCCTTTGAAAGTTAAGTTGTTTTAAATGCTCAAAAATTTGAAAGCCAACATTATGGGCTTGCCATTAGTTAATCGGTACAGGATGTCGTCTCTCTCCATTTTTTCAGTAAGCTTCCTGTCAGGCTCTAACACCCTTCCTGACTGAAAACTGAAGGCTTCTCTCTCTGAAAATCCACTATACTCTAAACATAAAGGCACAATGATACAAAAGATATGCGTTTATTTACATATTTTACATATATTCTTTTATTCTGAACTTTCTATTCATCAAAAAAATTCATCAAAAAATCCTGAAAAACACTTTCCATAAAAATATTAAGCAGTAGAACCATTTGAACTGTGAAAATGATAAGAAATGTTTATATTCTAAATCGTCAAATCAGCATCATAGAATGATTTCTGATGGATCATGTGACACTGAAAACTAGAGTGATGACTGAAAATTCAGCTTTGCCATCACAGAATACATTACGTTTTAAAAATAAATTAAAGTAGAAAATAGTTTTATATCACAATAATATTTCACAATATAACGGTTTTCACTGTATTTTAAGGATAAGTCTCTTCTTTCAAAAACATTAGAAAATCTTACCAACCCCAAACTTTTGAATGGTCAAGTAATTGCTGATTTCTGAGGTGCATGAAAAAAATCTAGCCTACTTAGGACCTGCTGGAAAATCATACCTGTAAACCATTTCAATACAAAATAATAATAATAATAATAATAATAATAATGCATTTTATTTATAATGTGCTTTTCTTGGACCCAAAGCGCTAGTAGTACCCTTAAGCTCACTCAGAAGCATATAATAAAAAAACTTGAGTCTAAATCACAGATGGGTCAAAAAGTAGATCATTGAGACACTAAAGACTTATAATTATTTGAATCCTGGATTGGTATTGTATAATTTAAGCTGGAGCATCATGTTTTTTAAGGGATAGTTCACCCAAAAATGAAAATTGTGTCATTAATTACTCACCCTCATGCCGTTCCAAACCCGTAAGACCTTCGTTCATCTTTGGAACACAGATGAAGATATTTTTGATGAGATCCGAGAGCTTTCTGACCCTGCATAGACAGCAACGCAACTGAAACATTCAAGGCCCAGAAAGGTAGTAAGGACATCGTTAAAATAGTCCATGTGTTGTGGTACTCTGGTGAATGGCAGTGGAGACTGAGAAGAAATTGTTGAATAAAGTAATTATTTTTGTTTTCTTTACGCACAAAAAGTATTCTTGTAGCATCATAACATTACGGTTGAACCACTGATGTCACATGGACTATTTTAACGATGTCCTTACTACCTTTCTGGGCCTTGAATGTTTCAGTTGTGTTGCTGTCTATGCAGGGTCAGAAAGCTCTTGGATTTCATCAAAAATATCTTAATTTGTGTTCCGAAGATGAATGAAGGTCTTACAGGTTTGGAATGACATGAGGGTGAGTAATTAATGACAGAATTTTCATTTTTGGGTGAACTATCCCTTTAAAGATGGGAAGGGTCTCTCTCTCATTTTTCATGTTTTACATGTAGATTAATGCTTTTCTGTCTCCTCCTTCAAAACACACACACCTGAGCTCATAAAGTCCCTCCATCTCTCACTGTCACACTCTAACAAAGGCAGAGGTGGGGAACTGAGACACAGGTAAAGAGCAGAATGGAATGCGGCAGGATTCTGGTCTCTCTTGGGTCCAGAGTCTTTAACCATTAGACTAATTAGGTTGTAGGTCATTTTTTCATCTGAGCTATCAGAGATCAAAATAGAACTAATGTAATTAGAGATAAAAGTGAAGTAATGCAAAATATAAAAAAAATACAAAATTAAATTGGATCATTTGCACATTTCAGGCAAAAAGTTACAATCTCATCCTGGTTATAAAAAAAAATAGGCCTATGTATTAATAGTAGGGTAAATATATTATTAAAATATTTATTATTCAAATATTTATTAGGTCTCCAACCACAGAGGAGAAATCAATAAGAGAACCAATTTATTATAAGTGAACTCCAACATTATGGAATATGGGAGACCAAATCTCATGTTTTGACAGTAAATATTTCTCAGTTTGAGATGTTACTACAAACTCTATTAACATTTCCACCATTATTGCCTAGGACAAAACATGCAGATCATTTCACACAGTGAAGCATGTTGTCACATGGGGTAAGTTGTCTCAAAGGAAAGCTGCTGTTTATATTGTAACTGCTTACAACAGATTTTTAAAAACTATTATCAAATGTAAAAAAAGTAATCCTCTTAAACATATCAGAATTTGCATTATAATCTGATGGTTTTCAAGCCAAATTAAAAGTAAACATTGTAATTTAATAAAAAAATAAATTAAAAAAAGATTAAAAACTCTTGTGTTGACCAATAGAAACTGACATTTTTTTTGATTGTATAAAATTACAAAACATAAAAACATACAACACATGACAAGCCTACTGAAAGCACAGTTCAAGTTCAAATCTACCTTCATTATATAATTGGCTCTTTACTTTCAGAAAAAAGTAACGTTACTGGTGTGGTACCCTAACGTGCAAAAGCTAAGAGGTACATATTATCTTATTTACTCTTATTTACCCCTAAATGGTACATATTAGTAGGCTATCTAAAGTGTACATATTAGTATCTTTTGAAAGTGACAGTTCTGTAGCCTGCCTTTTTTTCTGATGTTTTATTGTGTGCACTTGTTTAACCAGAAGCCATTATAAAATTATAATGATATTGAAATTTTAGTTTGGAGAAAATACCCTTGTGAAAAACTCCCTATGTGTGGCCGAGATCTCCCTGCAAAATAAACCAGTACATTTCATTATAGATCTCTTTAATGATTTATTAATTGAACTATTTTAAGTACTTTGGTTCTTCATTTCCCATTGGAGACCTAACAAAGTTGATTTGAAGAATGAAGGACTTTCAAACAAACCTGTTTTCTGAAGGTTTCTTTCATAGAAACAGTTGCATAATCAGCCATCTGAGACTGATATGCGATTCGATTCGTCAGTTAGCTGAAGGTATCGGACAACCTTGAAAAATGAAGCTTCTTCAAACTATGCTTCATCTGTGCTAAAATATGTATGACATATTCTGTATTAAAGATCAGGGCCTTGAACAACTTTAAAGTGAATTTTAGTGTAAGTGTATTGATGTGGATTTCTGATTGTGTGTTATAGCTATTATCTTTGAGCTTGTAAAAATAAAATAAAATTAACTTAATTTCTAAATTCAAATGCATTTCTAAATTTAAATTCTAACATAGTAACAGGTTCAGTAGGCTATACACACATCTAATCAGATGTATTAGCGATATTTCTTCAAAGTTTAAGCCAACCATTTTTTTCTTTTTGAAAAACTAAATTGTTCTCTAAAATGATCGGAGTGATGGTAATGACTTATCGGGGACAGATTTGTTAACACTTAAAAAGGTATTGGAAGAAACATGATCAAAATGTTTTAAGCCATCACAATGTCTGCTTTAAAACTAGAACAATTAAAAAATAATAATAAAAATGTAAAAAAAAAAACTACTTTCAAAGGCAATAACAACCAGCAGGTGAGGAAATAACCAGCAACACTAGCAAAAGCCAGAACACGGATTCTATAAATCCTCGCATGAAATTCTCCAGTCGTGTTTATAATCGTTTGAATGACATGTCAGTTGTTATAATGTCATGTACAGTAGAGGAGATGAACTCTAGATGATATGAATGATGCTGGCACAATTCATCGCTGAGCCCTGCCGCAAAATCAGCCAAGGAGCTTTAATAAACAAACTGATACCGTGTATGACAATATTTGGTCAGGAATGAATACAAAGCTTTATAAAATCGCGATACTTACTATCTGATGCCATGTTCGCGTTGCACTGAACTAGGCGGCGTCAGTCACCCGCCCTATCGATCAATATCTATCGATATCTTCATAAGTAAAGCACCGGGGAATCAAAGAGGCTTAGCGACCGGCCCTACTGTACGTTTCAGCCCCTGTGTCCCCGACAAACCTGCTGGAAACGGCGGAGAAGCCCACCGGGACACGCTGCTCTCGCGGGCGAGAACTCATACGAGCACGCGGGCATCAGGACGAGAACGCGCTGCGCGCCCCGCTACGCTCTGCAGCAATGACCTCTAGATTAGAACCTTCATCAGCTCAACTACAGTGGTGTGAAAAAGTGTTGGCCCCCTTCCTGATTTCTTATTTTTTTTTATGTTTGTCACACTTGAATGTTTCAGATCATCAGACTAATTTAAATATTAGTCAAAGATAACACAAGTGAACACAACATGCAGTTTTTAAATGAAGGTTTTTATTATTAAGGGAAAACAAAATCCAAAACTGCATGGCCCTGTGTGAAAAAGTGTTTGCCCCCTAAACCTAATAACTGGTTGGGCCACTCTTAGCAGCAACAACTGCAATCAAGCATTTGCGATATCTTGCAATGAGTCTGTTACAGCGCTGTGGAGGAATTTTGGTCCACTCATCTATGCAGAATTGTTGTAATTCAGCCACATTGGAGGGTTTTCGAGCATGAACCGCCTTTTTAAGGTCATGCCACAGCATCTCAATAGGATTCAGGTCAGGACTTTGACTAGGCCACTCCAAAGTCTTCATTTTGTTTTTCTTCAGCCATTCAGAGGTGGACTTGCTGGTGTGTTTTGGATCATTGTCCTGCTGCAGAACCCAAGTTCGCTTCAGCTTGAGGTCACGAACAGATGGCCGGACATTCTCCTTCAG
>NW_015536481.1:1465547-1474123 GCF_001515605.1 Sinocyclocheilus anshuiensis
AACTTGCAATGAGTCTGTTACAGCGCTGTGGAGGAATTTTGGTCCACTCATCTATGCAGAATTGTTGTAATTCAGCCAACATTGGAGGGTTTGAGCATGAACCGCCTTTGTAAGGTCAACGGGTGTGGCAGTAATCAGGCCTGGGTGTGGCTAGAGAAATTGAACTCAGGTGTGTTAAACCACAGTTTTAACAGGGGGGCAAACACTTCTTCACACAGGGCCATGTAGTTTTGGATTTTGTTTTCCCTTAATAACAAAAACCTTAATTTAAAAACTGCATGTTGTGTTTACTTGTGTTATCTTTGACTAATATTTAAATTTGTTTGATGATCTGAAACATTAAAGTGTGACATGCAAAAAAATAAGAAATCAGGAAGGGGGCCAAAAATTTTTCACACCACTGTATATACCATGCATGTTTTTACCATGTGCTGTAATCTTTTCCCAGATGGACTTTCAAATCTTAAAGTTTATGCAAAAAATCTATTATTAAATTTGACTACATTGTAAGACTATGATTATCCAGACAAATAGTAAAATAATTTCATATAGTGTAAAAATGACAACGACCAACAATTGTGCCACTGAGTTTCATCAAATATTAGTGTACTTGTTTACCAAGGAGACAACAGTGACAGCGAAGACCATGCAATATGAGACATGTAAAAAAAAAAAAAACTTTCTAATTAAGCTGTTTTATTATGCAAAAACTGAAAATATAATTTAATTGTGGGTATTTATGATACATAAAATACTAGCTATAAACAAAAACATTTTAGAAAATTAGTAAATAAAGAGTGTTTAAGATCATTCTTTAAGAGTGTTTACACAAAGCATGCAAATATTAGTCAGTTGAATCATGAAGAGCAACACTGAATAGTTTAAGATTTACTGAAAATCTACTCTCAGATCATGCAAAGCAGTTAGTTGCTAAAAATATGTATCAAATTTTTTATTAGCATTATTACATTGTAAGCATAATTTTCAATCAATCTACAGGAACAGAATAAGTTGAAAACACCATATATATATATACACAAATTCAGCAACTCTGACCCTACACTGCTTATCTGTCTCATGTTCCCAGCATGCATAGAGAGAAATAAATCTAATCTTTATGTGCAATCAGTCACTATGATTTGGATTTATTGAATTCAGCTTAAAAGCTACGGCCTATTAGGTGCAAACTACATCAATCTTGACTGTGCTGCAGATCTAAATTATCAGGCTCCTCAGACTCCACACTTTGGCTGAGGCACGAATGAGCGAGGGAGAGAAATGCTAGGATTGGAAGTGATAAAAGATATTGATTAAAATCAAACAGCCGAATGAGTACATCAATAAAACCCTTCAGGTTAGAAAGAACTGGACCACATGCATATAAAAGACCACACAACTCTCTTTTCTCAGTGAGTGTGAGATTATTGTATTAGCTGGCACAAATACAACAGAAAGAAAATGGACTGATATAAAGACAAAAGAAAAACAGGGAGAGTCAAACATTCTGAATTATAAAATTGTTAACCATTTAAAATGACAAAATATACTTAAAACTATTCATTTTAAATAGCTGCTTAATAACATGTTAATGTAAAAACTATCAAAGATCAGTAAACAAATAGCTTTTTTATATAAACAATTATTGTCTAAATTTTATATCTAGCACATATATTCTGATGCCAATTATTAAAATACTAAAACAAATAAGAAAGAGCTGTTTTAAAAACATGTCACATATGATGAATAAAAGCAATCTATATTCACTGCTCTTTTAACCCAAAAGCAGCAAAGTTTAAAATGACATAAAACAAATCAAATGTAACTGAAGCTCAAGGCACAGATCAAGACACTCCATCCAGATGGTGCTGCTTAAGTGGGATCGCTGGTCTTGTCAGGGTTCCCGTTGAATTTCTTCTTCTTTTTCTCTAGGGAATTAAAACGAACAGTCAAAAAGTGAAGTTCTTGCATCAAACAGGCTCTTTTTTCATTATTAGTTACAGTGGGTACGGAAAGTATTCAGACCCCCTTCAATTTTTCATCTATTGACCCCAGGCTATCTGCGGGGTTTTTAAAATCCAATTTAAGGCTTCTAAAGACCTGCACATATAAAATGAATGCCATATGGGTATGGTAGGGCAAAATGACTAAAAATGATTTAAGCAGCTTCACATTTCAAATAATACTGGTTTTGACAAAAACAAAAAGTTATAAAATAATAAACCTCACATTGAAACCATTTTTAGTAAAAGGGATGAGTCAAAATCATAATTTACTATATTTATATTCATTTCAAATATATGTAATTAGCAATTGGTCATTTTCATGTTGATCTGAACAAAAACAGCAGACGGCCTGAATGAAAATGCGAATCCATTCAATTGTTTCCGCATAAATGTGCGGTATTCATTGATTGCAAACTGTTCTGTAACCGTGAGCCTGTAGAACACACAACAGCTCTGTGCTTTTACTTAGAAAAGTGCACATTTAATAAATCATAGCCTTTTGAAGTTTAAAGTGCCCCTATTATGCCATTTTTAAGGTTCCTAATATGGTTTTGGGAGTCTCCTACAATAGGTTTACATACACGCAAGGTCAAACAATGCTTTGTTTTCTCAAAATATACATTTAATATCACCTAATTTTCCAATGATTCTCAAACGATTAATTCGAAGCAGTTCTAAGATTCAGTCTCCCTCCTTTCTGTGCGCCTACTCTGCTCTGATTGCACCCATTGCTGTAGTTCTGTATTTTGAACGCTCAATAGAAAATATAATCTAAAATACATTCTACATCTAGTATTTTTTGTACTTACAGGTTGTGATTCAGTGGAGTCAGCTGGTCCAAATAAACTGGGTACTGAGCCATCTTTCAAGAGCAAGCGTTTTGTGAATTCCGCGTTGAACTCCCCGAGATTGGAGAAGCAGTCATCAGTAAAATGACGTGTTTGAGGGCAGGCCAAGTTGTTTGCGGCCGGCTAACGTAAAACATAGGTGTGCATCATGCAAACAATGTTACTCCGTGACCTGTAGCCGTCACAGAAGTGGGATTTGAATTACTAATGACTCGTTTACATTGTTCATGGTCGATTCTTTCTTTTGGGTGACAATAACTTTATTTATCATGCGTTTTCGGCTTTACAACTGTAGCGAATCAGCTCATGGGGAAATATGAATAATTAATCATAACTAGTTATAATTAATTATAAATATTTAGATCCGCTGTAGATATTTACTTGACCTCTCAGGGTAAACTGTCTTGTCAATTCTAAGAACGTTAATTTCCTGGTTAAGGGAAATAACTTTCTTACTGTACAACTCTACAAAGAGCTTGTAGCATAAATCTGCATGATTAAGTGACTCCAGTTATGAGCAAACAATGAACAACGTCAAGTGTCATACAAGTAAGGCTTTATTAACTACATAAACACTTAAACTAGTCTAACATACTACATAAACACTTAAACTAGTCCAACGTATTACATTGAAAAATGGTGTGTCTGATTGGTCCAGACGCTACACAACTTTGCAAATAATTTGCAATTACATACAGCTACATTACACGCTGCATGAAAGGCAATATTCGAAATGGCATAATAGGGGCACTTTAATAATCACATTAAGCCACATTTATCACATTAATCAACATGACGTAATCCCATCTGTTTGCTTACCTGGTTCCTTCTCTTCTTTCACTGCACTCAAACACCACAGCCGGGTCAAATTTGAGCCCTCACTCTCATTTCCTATCATATAGAAATGGCGATAATCAATCAACGCAAACCAAACTGTAACTACGTGAGTTGATCTGGGTGGGCAGGACTTACTCTGAGTTTTGAAGCGTAATTGAGTGCGTGTTTTAAGTGATGGGCATCATTTCTTTTTTGATGACACCTTTAGTGAAATGTCTGGTCCAGCTGCTGGGACCAACTCTGTCTGTCTGTGACGTCGGGACCTTTTTATACAGTCTATGGTCGGGACTTGGAAGCCTAACAGGGAAATGATGTAAAACAGTGCAACTGCTTGCACAGTCTTATGCGGCTTATGCTTAAAAACCTATCTACATGCAAAGGCCTTGTAAAGTGTTTATTGTATGTGCTCATGTTATTATGAACAATTTTAACAAACAATCCGACCAGTCTCTTATGCGGTCTATTTTTACCTCTATAACTTGTCCATATGATTTGGATTTGATCAACGCTAACAGCTGGGCTCTGCTGGAGCTCTTTGGGTGGGAAAAAAAAAGAACACAGTGAATGACACACCCCTCTCGTAAAACAAAAGTACTGCCACATCACAAGATTGCTACACTGCTGCAGTATGGAATAAAGCACTATGTAGTATTAAAGAGACAGATATGAATATTCATTTTAACTTAATCTCTTACTTCTTGATTTGAAGGTCCCTCTCCAGCATCCTGCTGCTCAGATGTCTGAAAAAAACAAACAAGCAAAATATATAGTGCTTTAGACACACACAGTTACAAAACACACATACACATTCTATAAACATATTCAGAAATAAGTTCAGGATTAAGTGCCATCATTTATGTAGTAGTTATGCACTACTGTTCCAAAGTTTGGGTCACTAAGATTTGTTTTAATTTTTGGAAATCTTAAGTATTTATTAAACTCACCAAGATGTAAACGTAAATGTAAAATATTTTATTTAAGATTTAAGTTAACTTTTTTCTTTCTTTTTCTAAATTAATATATAAAATGTCATTTATTCCTGTGATGGCAAAGCTGAATTTTCAGCAGTCATTACTCCAGTCTTCAGTGTCACATGATCCTTCAGAAATCAATCCAAAATGCTGATACATTTCTTAAAAATATTAATGTTGAAAACAGTTTGATGAATAGAAAGTTGAAAAGGACAGCATTTATTTGAAACAGAAATATTTTGTTATATTATAAATGTCTTTACTGTCATTGGTTTTGATTAGGTTAATGCATTCTTACTGTTTTGATTAGGTTAATGCATTCTTACTGAATAAAAGTATTAATTTATTTTAAAAACAAACAAAAATTAGTTCCTCAACAACAAACAATAATGAAACATAGATTCATAAGCACAAATACTTACTGCATCATTCATCTGCCAGTTGGAATAAGCGAAGACGGCAATGTTTAGTTTGGGAACCAGGTTTTGTTGTACAATATTCAGGTTTGGGTCTGGTTCAGTGAAAATGGCTTTCTTCAGACCCTCATAATGTTAATGGATATTTGCAATTTCCTATGGTCCGGAAAAATAAAAATGGACTTGTTAACCAACAGTCTTCCCATTTGCAAGCAACTCCTAATCACACTTTTAATTATCAAATAAAACTGATTTGCATTTAAAAACTCTCAAAAAAATCACAAATTAAATGCAGTTTCTACAGGCAGACTTATAGTGAAAATGTAATTGTTTTGTTATAGCCATAATTCATTAAGATTAATATTTAAGTCATGTCTTTGACTGATCAGTGACATGACCAACACAGTGACACTCAGTGTTAAACGTGGCTCATGTTTAGCACTGAGTTTAAAAGTTATAGAGCAGTTATAAAAGGCTTTCACACATTCAGAAATGTATCTAAACAAGCAAAAACAAATGCTTGATAAAAGATATATTATTATACAAAATGAAATTCTTGAAGCTGTTATGTTGCCATGGTGACTCACCTCTAGTACATCTGTGGAGACGAGTTCCTGAGGACGTGATGGTGGATCAACAAACTCTTCACAGATTTTCCTCCTCCTTCCATCTTTATCCTAAAACAGAGCTGTGCAAATATGTACAATGCATACCTTTGGCCAGAGTTCAGAACGTCAGGTTAAATCAGTTTGTTTACATCAGTATGGACACACACAGCACAGAAAAAAGACTGCTGAACAATGTCAACATGTAATACCGTTCATCATTCTTCACCTATATGACATATCCTAGTGAAACAGGATATTCAGTGTAGCTGAATATCCCGCTGACTTTATCCACATTAAACTAATTTGTCAAAGTGATTGAAGAGGATTTTATAATAAAATGTAAATAATTAAAATAAATAAATACCCTAAACAGCTTTTAAAATCTAAAGACTCTAAAACACGTTGCATTATAAACTTGTTGAATTTGTAAATGGTTAAGGAGTAAAACTGGTCATCATAAACTAAAAACGTGTAACAAATAAAAAAAATGTCTTCTAAAATCATCTAAAAAAATCTAACATGTTTGATATCCTCCAACTGAATGGAATAATAGTCATAAAAAAAAAGTTTGTGTTGATTCCTCCAGCCTGCAAATCAGCAAAAATCAGGGCTCAAGTTGTGTAGTGTATTCAAGCCTTTAGCTGTAACACTGGCTACGTTTACATGCACAATTTTTGGTTCAATCGGACTGAATTCATTCCGATTGATGAATCTGAATGTAGTGTTTACATGAACGCTAAATACAGTGATCGGGTTGATGTGCGCGTTTATATGTCACAAGTTCCAAATCGGAAATGATTTTTTTTTTACATGCGCACACTGCACAAATATAGAGTTTCTCACTGTTTGCACATAATAACCACTCTCCTACATGGTTTCTTTATTTGTTTTTAACAGCAGAATTAATATTTATCCATTTATGGATAAATGCTGTGCTGCTCATATTTATCATGCAAAAAAATGCCCCTCCCCGCGCCCAAAACGGGTTGCCTGTGGATGAGAATCCAAAGCAAGGACTGCTGGGAGGTTTGTCCTGCTCCACTTCACAGTTGCCGAGTGAAAGGAGAGTTTTCTAATGACAGGACACGCATTTATACAACACTTTATTCAAAAGGAAGAGCCGCTCGTTTCACGCGTCATACGTCATTATGCTATTTCTGCGCCATTGCACATGCGCAGTCCTTTCATTTTCAGGGTTCAATCCAATCAAGTGTTTACATGCACTCTCAATCGTATTAGAAAAGGAATAAACCACCCCCTTTCAATCCGATCGAAATTTCATTCCGATCGAGCTCAATCGGATCGATTAAGGTGTTTACATGAAGGCTTTTCCGTCCGATTGAGCCGTCAATCCGATTACAAACGGATTATTTGGTATGTGATCGTAATGTTGAGCATTCACTGCATCTTTCTGAAACGGCATAACATCCTTCCAGTCCTTCAGAGCAATGCGGATCTACAAAGCAAAACATTCACAAAGAAACAGACAACTGCTCAAAAAAAATGACAACACGTGTGAGTTATAATTCTGTCATCATTTACTCACCGTCATGTCATTCAAAACCTGTATGACTTTCTTCTTTGGAACATATTGGAAGATATTTTCATGTTTCGTCCATTTAATAAAAGCCAACGAGGTCCAAAACAAAGAAAAAAAGGACAAAAGAAAACTTCAAAAGTATCTTGTGATCCACAGAATTAAAAAAATCATTCAGGTTTTGGAATGACATGGGAGTGAACCAGGCCCTAGTAACAGAAAACAATTCTAAACAGAAACACCAAGACAAACAGTGACCCAGAAGACTGACATAACGATTAGATGCTGGGTGACAGCACACCTTCTCTCTGGGAGTGGCGAGTTGTGTGTTGAAGAGGCCGTACAGCAAATAAAGGCCCCCCACTCTGATCTGGAAAATGTAGGGGGGAAAGAAGTATGGAGACGCCAGAGAGAGAATCAGACGAGCAAAGCGCCTTCTCTCATTTGGTTCTGGTTTACCACTGCAGAGAATTGGAGAGAGAAAGAAATTACTTTGGGGGATGGGGATCCCTCGTACAAGATCATATTTGGGGGTCCATGGCATCTAAAAGATTGAAAACTCCTGTACTAAAGCATCATATATACAATAAAAGCAGTGACAGGAAAAAAATAGATGCCAGTAAATGTTAATAATAATAATAATATACAATAAAACGAACATTCAACAAGTTATTAACATTAAAAATTCTTTCAGATATACAACTCTTTGTATGAGCAACTGAAATATGAGTTTTGCTGCAGAAGATGCATGATTGCCTCCCACAGTAACACATGTACTTTATAATTTTCTCTTATATGATGATTCTAATCTTATTTAAAAAGGTAATTTTAAAAACTGTCACTGGAATCGATGTCAAACTCACTGGAAGATGCTGCTGAAATCCATGTCTCTCCAGCTCTCTAGAAACTGCTCGTACCGAACTGACTCGGTCGCTTGAAAACGAAATAGTAGTTCTTCGCAGTCTGTTTTCACAGGTTCCCTAAAATGATCCATCCTGCCCCGTAATCACCATAAAGCTTTCATTTCTTATGTTTAAAAATGAGATAAAATAGCATTAAAAGTGTTGTTTGTGTTCTCGTCTCACTCACATGCTGCTGATTGATAAGAGGCCGTGAGTTTTCTACTGCCATCTAGTGTTTCGGCTGAATGAAAAGTGTCCCAAACACGGCAAGAAATTAAAAGGGTCATATGATGCTGCTAAAAAGAACATTATTTTGTGTATTTGGTGTAATGAAATGTGTTTATGCGGTTTAAAGTTAAAAAAACACATTATTTTCCACATACTGTACATTATTGTTTCTCCTCTATGCCCCGCCTTTTTGAAACGCGTCGATTTTTACAAAGCTCATCGGTCT
>NW_015536481.1:1474778-1476778 GCF_001515605.1 Sinocyclocheilus anshuiensis
GTCCTCTTTTGGAAGACCAAACAAAGTAGTTTCGCTTTCACAACGGAGCTGAGGCCGGGCTAGCGTGAGCCGAAGCCCCGGCTTAGCGTGCGCTGAGGCCGGGATAGAGTGAGCTGAGACGGCGGGGTCAAGAACGGCGCGCCCGGCGGTTGCGACAAATGAGCGGCAACCACATGTTGCCCCGGGCTGGACTCCGCTTTGTCCACGGTGAAAGTTGATGTATTCCCTCAGCGACCAGCACGGATCAGCTCTATAGATATGTGGGGGCGCGTTAGAACGAGGCGTTTTAGGTAGGTGTGGCTGACTCTGAACTTTTATAAAGAATATCTCTTTGGATTTGAGACTTTAGTCTTTGCAACTTTACAGATCTTCTTTATGCACCAAGAGCTTGTAACACTCCAAAGAGAAAGGAAAAATTGAAATCGCATCATATGACCCCTTTAAACTAAAATTATTTTATCTTAAAAATACAGGTTAGCAGCTATTGTCAGGGGCTGGTAAACAAATTTTAAAGATTCTGTCTTTATAGTACAGCACATTCTGTACACAAATACTCTAAATGACTCTAAATTATCATGTATGTACTAATGATTCCATTAATGACTGTCAAAGAGCAATTCATAAAAATAACATTTTAACACAATCTGACATCTGTAATACTAATTCTACAGTAGATAAATTATAAGTTTTTCCGACATGCTCAAGGAAGTCGTCTTGGTAACAGAAGCTTGAGGCTATTGATTTCAAAACAAACACGAGTATATAAACATGATGAGTATGCAGAACTACCTGCTGGATGCTTACCCTGATAGCTCACATACATTTCAGAGATTTCTGTTTGATGGGCATGTGACATCTTGCAGACGTTTGTGTGCTATCTGGGAAAAACACCCCAGATAGAACACATATGTCTGCAAGATGTCTATTAAAAAGCACTTCATCTGGACAGCAGTGTACGAACCGATAAACATCTTTAAGATGTCAGTTTTACATATATTATAATTCATAAACATCTGAAAGACATTTTCTAAACAGGAAACGTCCTAGAGATGTATTGCAGATGAGCAAAAACTCTAAAAAAATACATCTTCCAGATGTAATCACACACAGAGACACCTCTGAGATGTATGTGCGCTATCAAAAAAAGGTTTTTAAGATGTTTATGATTATTCAGAATGTATGTAAAGCTGACATCTTAAAGATATTTATCAGATGTTTTAATGAAGATGTTGTTAACAAACATCTTGCAGATGGACATATGTGTGCTAACTGGGAAAAAATAAATCATTTAATAATAAAATAAAATATTTCAGTTTTTAGTGTTAAACACTGACATATTTTACAGTGTTCCTGCATGAACACATGGTGCCATTTACAGGTGCATCTCAATAAATTAGAATGTCGTGGAAAAGTGTTTTGTAGATCACATCCTTCACTGGGTGGAAGCTAAGGTATGGCATTGTGACAGTGCCTTATTAAATACCTAATGTTATTGTTCTGCAAGTATGTGCATCTAAGCATTAGATCTTATGTGACAGAAAACTGCCATTTTTTCCCACGTCTGTAATTGCCCATGCCAGTGACACATCAAACCTAAATGTTTTCCATTGTGCTCAAGCATTTTAAAACTGCTCTTAACTTTTGAAAACCAACCACAGATTAGTTTATGGATTGCTTCTGAAGACCTTTAAGGTCTTTTCTATTTCTAAATCTATTTTGGGAGGCAGTAATGATGTTATGAGATTATTAAAGAAACAAAGAAGAAAAAAATAATATGAGGGTTGAGTAAAGTAATTTGGCATTTTATATTTAGGTGAATTAGGCTATTTCATTACAATGGTTATAAAATTTGGAAAACAAGAAGAAACTGCTGAGAGAAAAGTTCTATTTAAAAATGGAATGCTGAGATGGCTACATTTATTTATTTATTTATTTTATTTAGTAATTTAGCAGACGCTTTTATCCAAAGCGACTTACAAATGAGGACAATAAAAGCAGTC
>NW_015536481.1:1477351-1487341 GCF_001515605.1 Sinocyclocheilus anshuiensis
AGCTATCGTCGGATCATCAGGATGGAATGAGAGGTAGAGTTGAGTGTTATCAGCATAGCAGTGATATGAAAAGCCATGTTTCTGAATGACAGAACCTAGTGATGCCATGGATGCCTAAATCCAAAGATGGCTACATTGTAGGTCAGAAAATGGCCGATAATATATTTAAAATTGCTACATATTGACACAGAAATATCGATGCATATGCATGTAATGTGAATAAAGACATGCTTATATAAAAATATTTTAAAACCATTGCAATTGAAAACACACTATGTCAATAATGGTGTAAACAACTAAATCAGGTTTAAAAATATTGAAAGGTTTGAGCTAGGGCTGCACAATTAATCAAATTTCGAATCGCAATTACAATTATGGATGCCACAATTACATAATCGTTCAAAAGTATAAACATCATTCAATGTAAATTGTGATAATCTTAATTAATAAATATTTAATTAAAATTAAAAATTAAAAAATTAAAAAATAATTAATAATCGCAATTACAATTTCAAGGGAATAATCGACAATTATGATTTTTGTCATAATCGTGCAGCCCTAGTTTGAGCCCCATTTAACATGATTTCTTGATTTGTAATTGTGAGGTGACATATTGTAGAAAACCCTTGTAATCTTGTCTTTGAGTCAGCGATAAAACAAAAGACAAAATACATAAATTATTTCAATTGTTTATTAGGCCTAAAAAAAGTAAATACATTTGCAAACACATACAAGGTGCTTACGAAACCATTTGGAGAACCTCTTAGACTGTCAGTTCTATGAGAAACTTATAACGTGGATATAAGTTCCTGCAAGAACTCGAAAAACATGGCTCTTCCAATAACCCCATCAAAGTAAAATACAAACTAAAGGTCCCGGAGAACAAGCAACTTCAAAATAGTGCCTTATATTGTTCCAGAGTGGAAAGTGAGAAACCCTTTTCATTATTCAGCAAAACTCCCCTAAAGACAGTTTGAGTAACTCTGAGATATAACAGTGAATTACACAAAATTAGTTTATGATAACTAAATAATTGACAGAGAGGGCTAATCGTTACTGCCATAAACAGCAGTTTATAGCAGAAACCTAGAGATACTGATACAGCACAACATCCTAAATGATGCTGATCAATGAGATAATGGCAGTGGGATAATGATCATATAGATAGATAGATAGATAGATAGAACTAATTACTGATACAATAGATTGAACTAGTTACAAAGTACAGTTGCTAGCCATGCTTGCAGCGGCACCCACAGCGGCTCCCGCAGCCCCCACCACGACTTGACCTGCCAAAGAGATTCCAGCAGCACCTGATGACATACATTCAGTTGTCAGTTGCAGGAGTTTGTGCATTTGCCCCCTGCATAAATCACTGTTGTTAAACTGGTTAAAGAGTTGTTGTTTTTTTCTGATGTGTGACTCACCGGCGGCTTGTAGAGCTGCCACCACGGATCCAGCTGCGATGCCTCCTCCGTTAGCCACAGCGGCAGCTGACATCATAGAGGCGGCATAAGAACCTGCAGCAATCCCACCTGCGGTGAAACCAGCCAATCCAAGAACAGCTGGAGCTGCAACAACTGTTGCGACTATTAGTGGAATCACAGTATATTTATATAAGCAGGTTAGTTCAGGTGGATCACTGGCACATATTACTGTATACAGAACATTTAAATAGCATTAAAATCATTTATATATTTAACTAAAACATTTTATATCTTCTTGATTTAGACAAAATAACACCGCGCCGAAATGTATTTCATTTTTACCTGCTCCTACACCAGCTCCAATAAGCGTGACTAGGGAAAAGAAAAGAAAAACAAGTAAACTGTTTGTCAATTGTTGAGAAACAAACATTTAAAATTCTAGTTTTGTTATAATATAACCTGGATCCATCTTAAGTCGACTTTACTCAAACTCAGGATGCTCTTGCTTTGCACTGAAGCTCTAGCATGTGAGAGCTTGCCGTAATAACGTAGTGGGCGGCTACTTTTTAAGAAAGGAAACCGAAACTAAAATCGCAAAAAATAGAGCGGAACGTTGCAGGAGGGCAGACAGTTCAAGCCGAACACGCCTAGTGTTCTGATTCATCGGTTGTTTGCTTGCTGTGTAGCCTATAGCGACCATTCTGTGTAGTTGAATTACAAAGACAATACAGCCACTGGACAACTAGAAAACTGATGGTGCATTCAAGTCCTCCTGTGACGTTCGTATTTACGAGTTGACAAGTCGTAATTACGACGCCAGGTGCGTTCAAGTCACTTTGGTCGGAACAAGATGTCGATTTAACTTTTTTATATAAAATTCAATGATTTTTTAAAACTCTAGCCCTCATCTACAAAATGATCAATAAAGAATGTGCATCATTGTGTTTTTGCTTTTTCCTGTCATGATATATTCTATGGTAATTATACAATAATATTTGATTAATTTCAACAAATTTACCGTCAATACAGACGCTGCATATTTCTAGTCTTTGGCTGCATCCGACATGTTTTCTCACTGACACGCCCCCAACTCGGAGCTTAAAGAAAATTTCGAGTTTCCCACTCGTAAGAACGACTTTGTGGTGGCATTCATGTGTGTTCAACTCGTAAATTATCTCCAAATGACTACAGCCCCATTGACTCCCTCTGCCAATGCATTGATGAAATTAACAGTTGGATGTGCAAGAACTTTCTTCAGTTAAACAAGGAAAAAACTGAAGTCATTGCTTTGGAAACAAAGATGAAGTTCTCAAGGTGAATGCATACCTTGACTCTAGGGGTCAAACAACTAAAAATCAAGTCACTGTGCAATGTCCGAACTGATTGCACTATATTTCATGTATAATCATTTTCTATTCTTAACTTTTTAAATTCATTTTAAACCTCTTAAATACATTTTTTAATAATTTTCAAAGATTATTTTATTTTCTTTTATGTAAAGCACTTTGAATTACCATTGTGTATGAAATGTGCTATATAAATAAACTTGCCTTGCCTTGCCTAAATACGATCTATCCGACATGACTTGAACGCACCAACAGTTGACAGAAGCCTTACCAAATACTTGCTTACTAGAAATGGGTACAGTGACATCTGCTGGTCAGATTGCAGTATTTCAGGCGATGACATGGCGGGTTGTAAATGTTTAAAATAGCCACACACTGTATCCACACAGAAATACACAATAAATGTGTAAAGTGCATAAAGCCAGGGAAAAGAACAAAGTGCATCCCTCATTTTTGAATAGATTGCAAATACCAGCATTATGACAATGGTGCAAACTTCTTTAAATGACTAGACAGTTAATTAAGCCAAGTCACCTTTATTTTGTAATGCTTTATAAAATAGAGATTGTTTCAAATCAGCCTCAAAGTATTAAAAAGGAAAGTAACAGAATCAGTAATACCAACTTCAAATATAAGACAAATCCAAATTCTGCTGTAAAGATTCAATTATGATATTCAAGGACACAAATCATTTTAATTACGATTTCTTGCATTCATACTGAAAATGTTTTGTTTAGTAAAAAAGTGATCTTCAGTCACATTACATGCACATTCTACTTGTACAAGCATAAAATGAACATGCACATACAAAGTGCTCACACAAATACATTGTTATCAGTTATTAACAGAGGCCCTTATTTTGGCATAAGCTCTTTGGTCTCCTGCAAATTTATCATCTCTGTCTCCTCCTCTTCTTCATCTCCATTTCCATTTCCATTTCCATCTCCATTTCCATTTCCATTTCCATCTTCATTTCCATTTCCATTTCCATTTCCATCTCCATCAATCTTGGAATGAGAGCGCAAATCTGCAGCTCCACCTATTACAGCACCTGCTGCTCCACCTACAGATGCCACGACTGCTGTCGCACCTGCAGACAGTCCAGCAGCACCTGACCAGGAAGAACAAGCTTTGCATCACCAAAAATTTGTAAAATATTCTTGAACATTTTGGGAATGACATGGGGATTCAGAAAATGATGAACCTTTTTATGTTTTTTTGGTGAACTATTCCTTTAAAATGGAAAATGGACATAGGCACATGAACTTTTAATAAACAATACCTGCAGATTGGAGGAGAGCAACCAAACTTCCTGCAGCCACACCGCCCCCATTGGCAATGGCTGCTGATGACATCATGCTGGCAGCCATAGAACTTGCAGCTATACCAGCAGAGGTGAATCCAGCCATGCTAAGCGCCACCGGGGCCAACGCAACCGCACCCACTAATGGACACAAATAACAAATAATTATCTTGTGTACAACTGATGTGCTTTCATTTAAAGAAAAAAATCATCAGAACACCGTTACCTGCCCCTGCTGCGACCCCGATTATGGTGAACAGTCCTGAAAATGGATAAAACTGATAAAATCACTGCAGAAATTATTTACAAATGAAGGGTTGCAAAATTCTGAGAATTTTCAAGACTGGAAAAATTCCATGGGAATTAACGGGGATATCTTGGAATTAATGGGAATAAACTGGGAATTAGCAAAATGGCAGGAACAGGGAACTTAAATGTAGTTGAAAATTGAATGCAGATTTAATGCCGTTTCAGTTGAATTTCAACCCTGCACATTCCTCAATCATATGCACACGGCTCACTTACTGCAGGCCACACACCCTACATGCACTGTGCATTCATCCATAACATGCACAGATCATTCTTGAATCCTGCACACAAAAGATTGGACTAAATAGCAAGATTGGACTAAATGATTGATGTCAAAATGTCCATCTTGGTGAGTATTCACGTAAATTACATAAATATTACATACATTTATGTTTAAATCTTCCTTGTGCTGTGTGTAAGCTATTGCGCAGCAGAATTATACCATTGTAAAAACAAATACATTGACTGAGCAAACATTTAGGTGAGAAAAAAAACTGTCTAAAAACTACCCTACCCCACACACAACCCCCCCTAATCACCTAAGGGGGGAATTCCCCCCATTTTTCAGGCTTCCATTCAAGTTACTTGGGTAAATATATTTGATCTATATTCAGTTTTAACTAGCAAATACCAAACCGTGTTTATACAGCAGCTAACTAACCAATAAATCAGATATTAAAAAAGTAAGCTAGTTTGCACTATTTCATTGACAATTTATGGGGTTAGGTATCATGTGCTAGCTAGCTCAAGCTGTGATGCTCTTTCTTGAACCTTCTGCTAGCCAGTTTTCTGTGTTATCATACAGAAGTAGAGTACTGGTCAAAAGCATGGACACATTCAAATTTAATGTTTTTGAAAGAAATCTCTTATGCTCATCAAGCCTGCATTTATTTGATCAAAAATACAGAACAAAACAGCAATATTGTGAAGTATTATTACAGTTTAATAATAAAATTTTTTTTTCTGTAATATACTTTAAAATATAATGTATTTCTGTGATCAAAGCTAAATTTTCCTCAGCCATTACTCCAGTCTTCAGTGTCACATGGTCCTTCAGAAATCATTCTAATGTGCTGATTTATTATCAATTTTGATCATTATTTTGATATAACGCATCATATAATATATGATGTGATATTTTTTCAGGATTTTTTTGTTGAATGAAAAGGAAAATTAAAAACAGCATTTATTTAAAATAGAAATAACAATATACTATTCCGAGGTTTGGGGTCAGTATTTTTTTTCTTTGTTCTTTTTTTTTTTTTAAAGAAATTATTTTTTTTATTCAGCAAGGATGTGTTAAATTGATAAGAAGTGAGAGTAAAGACTTATATTTTTAGAAAAGATTAATATTTTGAATTAAAGTTGTTCTTTTCAAGTTTTTATTCATCAATGAATTCTGAAAAAAAGTTCAGGTTCCAAAAAAAAAAAAAACGTAATTTTTTAAAATTTGTATTAGTTTGCATGCATGTCGGCTTATGACCAAACAAAATGTTTATATGTATGTTTGTATATGATACAGTTTCCCCAAATTTCCAATGAATTCCCATAAATTCCTGTTACGTTTCCAACTTGGTATATTTCCAGAATTCCCCAGATTAAGTTCCCATGGAATTCATAACTGAAAAAAAGTTCAGGTTCCAAAAAAAAAACCCGTAATTTTTTAAAATTTTTATTAGTTTGCATGCATGTCGGCTTATGACCAAACAAAATGTTTATATGTATGTTTGTATATGATACAGTTTCCCCAAATTTCCAATTAATTCCCATAAATTCCTGTTACGTTTCCAACTTGGTATATTTCCAGAATTCCCCAGATTAAGTTCCCATGGAATTCATAAGACAAATATAACTCAAAAGAAATCATCATATATTACCTTTTGTAACACTGGTCTTAAAATATATTTTGAAACCCTTTCTATTATGAGATCACAAAACAAGAAGCGTATTAAATCAATAAACATTCTAAAGCTTTTAAAATGTATGTATAATATTATATAACACCTTTTCCATGGAAATTTTCCGCCCCTTTGCAACCTACAAACTCTAAATTTTATTGGAATTCTTTAAAAAAATTTTTTTTTTTTTTAATGTTCACTGGCAATTGTCTGACAAATATTGCATTTGAATAAAGGCTTGTTCACACCGGGACGAATATCGCGCACGATTATCGCCGACGTTTAACGCGTCGTGACTAAACAAAGGGCGCCAATGTGAGTGTGCACACCGACGCATAAAAAGCGAGGCGTAAAAGCGTCATTTAAAAAAAAAAAAACGCCTCAAGAAAGTCAGTCAGTTCAGCGTAATATACAATCCTTTGGGGAAATCTTATAAGACCTCTTATTTGCTTTTGAATTGTAAATTCGTCTGGTCATTTACTATTTTGAACACGCCATTAGCTTATTTTACACCGTTTTGCAGTGTAAATACTAAACAAATTTCTTCTTCAAAATACAACCTCTAACTCACAAATAATGCTATTTGAACAACAAATTTCTAAAATATTTTTTTGAATCATAATGATTTCATTTTCTGATCGAGCATTGTGTTTATTTTAAATATAGCAAAAAAAATTGCCCGGAGCAAATACCTGCATATATCTCATATTCCCAGTAAGGGTAAAATCTTTGCATATTAACCAGAAGCAAACGTTTGCACTACTTACCGCGTTCATGATCTAAATGATCGTACTGAACGAGAAGGGTGTTTTTATGCACACGGATATGTGCCGCCGTAAAGTAATGACGTAACAAAACCGAAACTTATTACCGGAGCGGGAAATCACATGCCGTCTGACTCCTTCATCCGGGAAATACATTCACTGGGAAAGCAGAACTGAATGGGAGTATTTCTGCTCTAGCACTCTAACAAACTGCTGTTGTGTGGAAATAGAGGTGATTGTCTTTGTCTTCTTGAACATGTTTACCTTGATATAGCTATTCATTTACATTTTTAGAAATAATAATACATGTCAACTGAGAAATATGTTAGCATTCCTTGTCATCCTAATGGTGACTGTCACATGACACGCTGACCCAACCAAACCAAACCCTGTAACAGGCGCTTATTGTGGTAGTGTGAACTGGCCTCCTTTCTGATACAGGCAGCTGATCAGATAAATAATAACCAGACTAACAGCTTTCCACTAAGCCGCTGGTATTGGTAATAGGAGTGAACAAGTACGAAAGGAATATTTATCATTCATTTTTACTTTAATACAAACATGCATTTAAGATTTTTATAGAAATATGACAACAATCACATATCTCCCACAGAGATCGCACTGTCATAGTGTTTGGGAATATTCATGCATAATTTAAATACTTAAATCACATGAAACCAGATAAAGAAATAAAATATTTTAGAAGAGAACGCAGCATCACGGTTGTCTGAACCAATGAGCATTAAGCTGTGTCACTCGTCGCAAGAGTTTTTTTGCACACGTCAGCATGACATCAGAGCAAGTCGGACGTAACTTGCAGAATGCGGACTGTTTTTATGGTGCCTTTCTATTGGTCATATACAGTATTTGTCCTTTTGCAAGAGCTTGACATCTATCATTTTAAGGAATAGAGCTCCAATTGTGGAAAAGAGTATACAAATTATTTTGATGATGAAAAATACAGTAAACAGTACTGTGAAATATATAATGTTACTATTTAAAATAGCTGTCTTCTATGCGAATATATAGTAAAATATAATTAATTGCTGTGATCGTAGCTGAATTTTTAGCATCATTACTCCAGTCTTCAACATGATCCTTCAGAAATCTGTAATATGCTGCTCAAGAAACATTTTTCTGATTATTATGAATGTTGAAAACAGTTGTGCTGCTTCATATTTTTGTAGAAAATGTGATACCATTCAGTCTTGGGTAAGATTAAAAAATATAAATTAATATTTTTTCTTCAACAAGGTTGAATTAAATTGATTTAAGTGACAGTAAAGATATTTACACATATTACGAAGTACTTATATTTCAAATAAATGCTGTTCTTTAACTGATAATGATTAAGTAGCAAATTAAGCAGCATTAAAATGATTTCTGAAGGAACATTGATGACTGGAGTAATGATGCTGAAAAGTCAGCTTTGATCACAGATATAAATTACATTTTAAAATATCCTAAATAGAAAACTGCTAATATGTAGGCTACATTGTGACGAATAACGTAAATGGCATTAAAATCTGAGAAATTTGAAAAGGCCAGTAGTAGTTTGCATTCTTGAAAATTAATGTCTGTCGTTTAACATTTTGTTTTATCGTTAAACAAACGCAAATATTGCTGAATTGTCTCGTCATGTTAAACTGCTTACATCTTACCTCAGCTCGCATTCAAGTCGCGAGCAGGTAGTATGTCGAACTGAATCAAACTGAATCGAACTTTAGTTCCGGGTTGATGACGCAGGACGCACAGCTGAAGTAGCACGTCCGACTCAAAAAGAACCGAAAGTTTGCCGAGGACTCAACAAGAACCGAATGAGCCGGTTTAACAAACTGTCACTAGTGTGCTTCCCTACTACCAATACACACCTGTTGTCTCATTAACCAATTGCCCTTATATACCATGCCAGAGCGCCAACCAATGGACAAATATAAAATTGCATTAAAATAGCTCTACGTATTGTATTTAGCAGTCGTATGTTCCTTTTTGATTGGACTGAAGCAACCAGCAAGTTTTTATGTAGCCAAAACAATAATGACACTCAAGAACAGATGAAAATAAGTTTTTCTATAAGCTATTAAATTAAATTTTAAACATTTGTTCTAGACTCCTTTTCACACTTATTAAAAAAAAAAAAAAAAAGCCTACTGTGAAGATTTGTTTTCTTCTTAAACCAACACTCTTAAAAATGAAGGTTATTTATTGGCATCTATAGTTCCTTGTAGAAACTTTAATATCCCTGTAACCTTCAATTTCACAAAAGGTTCTTTATAGAGGAAAATGGTTCCTCAGAATATTAAAATGTTCTTCAAAAATGGCTTATATGAGATCACGGGAAAAACCCCACCTGAAGAGGGTTTTAGCAGCAAAGCCATAGAATAACTGTTTTTGGTTCCCCAAAGAACCTGTTAATGAGTTCTTAAAAAGGCCATTACTTTCATTGTGTGAAGAACAATTTAATTATCTCAAGAAACATTTTCCACTGTAAAGAACCGTTTGTGCATTGGGAAAATTCCATGGATGTTAAAAGTTCTTAACGGAACCACAGATGTCAATAAAGAACTTTTTTTTTTTAAAGATTTTATTTGGTTGTACTATACCCTTCTGGTCAACTTCAAAACTCTGTATTGAAACTTATTTTATCCATGATTAATCACGTGTTTGTGCTATTCATCATTTGTAAGTCAGTGTGGATTATAAAGTGTCTGTAAAGTAATTGTCAATGTAACATGTAAAAGAATGCAAAATGTTATAGATTTTAATAATACTTTAGGAATTATGGAAGTTGTTAAATTTGCATTGATTGATCTTACACAAATACATTTATCTTACATATATCTTTTTAACATTTTATATCTTTTGAATGTAATCATTAATCAATAAGTATTCAATGATCAAGGTATTGTGTAGTCTAGAGAGTAAATGTTTTTTTTTTTTGTG
>NW_015536481.1:1487581-1523442 GCF_001515605.1 Sinocyclocheilus anshuiensis
AGAGAGTACATTTACATTACATTTACATTTAGTAATTTAGCAGACGCTTTTATCCAAAGCGACTTACAATTGGTAAGTAAATGTTTTTTTTTTTGTGTGTAACTTTTAAGGGGTCACTCAGCTAGTGTGAATTTGCTAGGTGTGTGCATACATGTCAGTCTTGACGTTTTTATGAACGTTAGCAATATGCATCAGATATGACATGGCGTGATGGAGGCGACTCTCCAGGGAGCCTCCTGGTTGGTCGAAGGCTGAGGACCCAAGGGATTTCGGTCACCTTGAAATGTAACTGTTGTCTTTATAAGCTACTGTGAGCCTGTTTGTTCATCTCTTTGCTCACAGACAGCAAGCTGTGTGTAAACCAGATCATTTTCCACAGAAAATTTAAGCAAGACAAAGACAAAACTCTATTTGGTTTGGGATTTCGGTCACCTTGAAATTTAACTGTTGTCTTTATAAGCTACTGTGAGCCTGTTTGTTCATCTCTTTGTTCACAGACAGCAAGCTGTGTGTAAACCAGATCATTTTCCACAGAAAATTTAAGCAAGACAAAGACAAAACTCTATTTGGTTTTTCATTCTCAGGCTTCACAATTATTTTATTACTTTATTAAATCAGAATTCCGGTGACAGAATTCAAATTTCAAGTCACATTATTAGCTACATGAATTTACTACATGGATTAGTTTTAAAGTAGTTACATTTTCGCAATCTATGAAAAACAGTGAGTATGAATAATTCTGCACAGGATGTAAACACAATGTAAAAGTGCTTTAAGAAGATACATTTAAACACAGACCACATTTTTTTGACCACAAAAAAAAAAAACAAAAAAACATTTTAGTGTGACTTCTAGCATAGAATCACCGCATAATTTTAGTTACAAAGTGCCAAATGAAAAAAATCACAGATTTTTCGATATCTCTAAAGTTTTGGGTGCTTACATTCTTATTTTCAAAATGTTATAAATTGTTTACAATCAAGCTACAGACAATTACTTTAAACACACAGTGGCTGCTGCTAAACTCCTTTCATGGCAGCCGGCTGTGAACAGAAGCTCTTTGGACTCCAGTACATTACTTATTTCCTCTTCCAGAAACCAACTGCTCCACTTATTAGAGCTCCTGCAGCACCGCCCACAGATGCCACACCAGCTGCTGCGGTTGCAGACATACCAGCAGCACCTGAAAAAATTCAAATTCAAATTAAAAAAAGCTTTATTGTCTATCCCCAATGGGGTAGAAAATCGTCTTTAGACAAAGGCTCAAACAACAACACAAATGATTGATCACAACTAAAGTTAACAATACATACATCATTCAAAAAAACAATAACCTTTAAGAGCCTATTTAAAATACCAATGGCAGTTGGGATAAAGGTCTTCTTATACTTGGCATTTTTCACCAAAGGCACTTTATCCTGTCTGCCGGATGGATGTAACTGAAAAGAACTATGCAGGGGATGGGAAGAGTCTCCCACAATAACAGAGACTTTCCTTTGTAATGCCACAGTATCCACTGTATTTCTGATGGGCCTACTGTGTTTTGAATTATGGGTGGCACTTGGGGAACTTTCATTCAAAAAGACTGAAATTAATCATTTCAAATCATAAGGTTCTACAAATAAAGCTTATCCGTCTGTTTGACTGAATGAGCTGTCAATTTTCCTTCATGTTTTACTTTCAGACATCATGAGAATAACGTAACGCTTGGTCTTTTAACGTGACATGTTATAAGAATATCGATGGCAAGAGCTCTTTTCAGTCGCTGCATTCTTTTCCTCATGATCATTTTCTTTTTTTTCCTTTTGCATTCCACTGTAATAGTATGAAAAAGGAAAGGAAAGGAAAACATGTACTGCCCATTTGTGGCCTGTTCTCCAGATTTAATTTACGATATATCCCAATTCACTGGAAGGCATGAAGAATCTCTGGTTTTTCTCCTCAAATCCTCACGTCTCTATCCAGGTTTGTTTGTTTTCACAGGTAAATACAATTTATTATCTGCCAAAATGACGAAAATCACTTTGAAATGGTATCACACAATGCTAAGGTTAATTAACATTTTTGATTAAGGCAACATATATTACATACTACAAATATTACTACAGTGATATTTCACCCGTCCGTTATTACTGTGGAAGGGATCGGGCTTTTGGGGTTATTCATGGTCTGTTGAAAGTACCTTGTTTATGCTTTTATGTCATTTTAATGTTCGATGGTTGAAGTGTGAGTAGAATAATGTCATCTCATTGTACCCAGTAAAAAAAAAAAAAAAAACTTATTACGTTCATAAAGCGAGTCTTTTACTGATTGCTTACAGCTTAACAGAAGTTACACCCATAATTCGCGAAAAAGGGTCATGGGGCATAGGAATAAGGTGGATAGAGATCAGTGAGAGGTACTTGTCAGAACACAAAACACAAAAAGCCTTATAACAGCAATAAATGAATCGGAATGACACAGAGAACAGGTGTAGCCGTCAAAATGAGAGTCCAAACAGATGATTACACAAAAAAAAAATCACAATAATCCAAATAATCGACACTACTTCAGTCCATCAGCTAATGTCGTGTGAAGTGAAAAGCTGCATGTCTGCAAGAAACAAACGTAAGAATGTTTGTAAGAAACTTTTAAATGTCCCTTCTGGCCAAAATCAGTCCATAATCCTGCTTTCTCCAGTGAAAAAGTCCAACCCCTGTTGTCCTCTCACATCAAAATCCACCAACAGATTTGTTTAGATCAGTTTCCGCTTGTAAATGGTGCTTGATCTGTGCATATTTCTCTGCTGATTCAGACTAGACACTTTTTTTCCATTTTTCACTGGATAAGGCAATATTATGGATAGAGGACGGCTAATTTACACGGAAACAACAGATTGAAAAAAAATTCTTTATAATAGAATTGTTTATTACAAACATGCAGCTTGTGGTTTACTTGCATAACATTTTTATCGTTTATATCAGCTGACTGAACTCATTCTGACGCTCTTCATTTCCCCCCCCCTAAAGGTTGATGTCATGCTACATTTCTCCAACTCTGTTCCGATGAAAAAAACAAACTCATCTACATCTTGGATGGCCTGAGGGCGAGTAAATTTTCATTTTTGGGTTAACTATTCTTTTAATCTTGCTCAAACACATTTAAACGGGCCTAGATTATTTGCTGGTCTTTGCTATAGTACACTTACCAGCAGCCCCAGCTGTAATCCCAATGATTTGACCTGAAAATTAAAATAAAAAGTACTTAAACGACGAAACACAGAGGAGATATATTTGCTTTGTGCCGTTTATGGAAATTGGGTACTCACCCCTCGACATGTTCAGTTTACATTAAACTACAGAGCGAGTCAGCGAGAACAGCCTACTTCCTTCTTCTTCTTCTTCTTCTTGGTGTTTAATGGCGGATGGCATACAACTTTTATATATCTATGTCTACTTTCTTTGTTGCTTCCTTTGGATATCCGTCTGCTAACTCATTTCCTTTTACTCCCACATGCGCTGGTACCCAACAGAAAGATACATAAATTCCCATCATCTGGATCCTATATATTGTTTGAAGAATCTCAATCATTATATCTGCTCTGCTCTCTGAATGACATGTTTTAATTGTAATTAAAGATGAACTTGAATCAGAACATATGAGTGTCCGCATTGGCTTATTTTCCTCCACCCATTGCAATGCCAGTAAAATTGCAATCATTTCACCAGTGTAAATTGACAAATTATCTGTGATTCTTTTACTGACTTTGACATTAAATTCTGGGATACTGAATGCCACACCTACTTTGTCTTCCATATTTTTCGATGCATCAGAATATATCTGAACATAACCATGATAATTTTCATGAATGTACTTATATGCTATTTGAACATTTGTTTTGAACTTATCCTTATTTTCCTCACTTAACAATGTCATATCTACCGTAGGTTGAGATATTAACCACAGAGGGATTGTTGACCACGGAACTGTAGGGCTTATTGGAGTTTCACCAATTTCCATTTCTTTTACCACTCTAGGCACTTCCCATCCAAAACTTTTGATTTCTTTCTTTCCTTTTTCCCAGAAAGGTTTTAGAACTACCCTAGCTGGGTGTTCTTGACTATGTCCTAATATATTGACCCAATATCTTAGTGACAGTTCAATTCTTCTAAGATCTAAAGGCATTTCTCCCATTTCAATCTGCAAGGCTGCAGTTGGTGTAGATCTCATCGCCCCCGTACATAATCTTAATGCCTTGTACTGGATTTTGTCCACCTCTTTTAACACACTATTAGCAGCAGATTGATACACTATACTCCCATAATCAAATACAGATCGTATCAAACCCGTATATATACTTCTTAGAGCCATCCTCTCAGCCCCCCATTCTTTCCCCACTAAACATCTCATAACATTCATTACCCTTTTACATTTATCAACTATTTTTTTAATGTGTATTTTAAACGTGAGTTTTTCATCAAACCATATACCCAAAAATTTAAAACATGATACTCTTTCTATATCTTGACCATATAATTTCAATTTTACCTCTTTACTAATCCTACATTTTGAAAATAATACATTTTTAGTTTTTTCAACAGATAATCTAAAACCCCACTTATATGACCACCTTTCTACTTCTGTGATTGCTTCTTGCACTTTCCTTACAACAAACTCTAAATTCCTCCCTTGTTTCCAGATTGCACCATCATCTGCATAAAGAGAAATTCCTATTCCTTTTTCAACACTTAAAAACACATCATTAACCATAATAGAAAATAATAAAGGACTAATTATACTCCCTTGTGGTGTTCCATTTTCTACCTTTATTATCTCTGAAAATTCTTTCCCAATCTTTACTTGAATAGATCTTCCAAATAGAAAACCTTTAATCCATCTTATCATTTTTCCTTTAACTCCTGCTTTTCTCAATTTAATTATTAACCCTTCTTTCCACATCATATCATAAGCTTTCTCGATGTCAAAAAATACTGCCACTACACTTTCTCTATTAGCCTGAGCTCTTCGTATTTCATGTTCCAAACATACTGTAGGGTCCATAGTACATCTACCTTTTCTAAATCCACTTTGATAATTACAAATATTCCCTTTAGTTTCCATAAAATATGTTAGTCTCTGATTTATAATTTTTCCCATTACCTTACATAAGTGTGAAGTAAGAGAAATTGGCCTGTAATCACTTGGACTTTTACCTTCTTTCCCAGCTTTACGTATTGGAACTACTACAGCTTCTTTCCAGCAACTAGGTAATTGTCCCTTTTCCCATACTTATTATATAACTTCCTTCTTCTTCTTCTTCTCTCGAGTTTTTGGCGGATTGGCAAACCCAGCCTACTTTCAACAGTATTTTCTTCTTATTGTACCGTTTAATGGCTGTTGACAAGCCAACTTATGGTGTATTTCCGCCACCAACTGGACTGGAGTGTGAAGCATCAGCCGTTGGGGGAAATGTTTGCTTAACTCCCCCAACAGCTCTTTAATTAATGTAATGTAAATTCCATATCAGGATGGTCATTAGAAGGCCTTTTCTCCATCATAATATTTGGATTATCCTTTTTACTTGGTTCTCTATTTATTTTAATTTCTTCTGTTATGTTATCATTACGGTGTATTCAAACACCTCTGCTAACATTTCTGCCTTTTCTACATTAGTCGCACTATTTCCCCAGAATAGGTAGACCAAAGTTTATTTTAAAACCACCCATCTTTCTGATCATACCCCATACTTCACTGATATCTAATTTCTCCCCTATTGAATCATAATATCTTCTCCAGTAGTTCTTTTTAGCAGCTCTTATTACCCTTCTCACATTGACTTGTGCTTTTTTTTAATATAGAATGAAGTTATAAAATATGTATGTCTTCCTAACCTTTTTAAAAGCCTTATTTCTTGAATTGCTTTGCTACATAATTCTTTCCAATATGGAACTGATTTCTTCCTTTTTATTCCTTTACTTTTTTGAATAATTTCTTCAGCTGTACTATACAATACTTCACATAATTTGCCAATTTGCCATTTTAAATTCCCATCTACATATCCTATCCTCTATAACAGGGGTGTCCAAAATCCAAAATCGGTCCTGGAGGGCCACTGTCCTGCAGAGTTTAGCTCCAATTTGTCTCAACACATCTGCCTGGAAGTTTCTAGTATAATTAGTAAGACCTTGATTTGCTGGTAAAGGTGTGTTTTATTGGTGTATGAGCTAAACTCTGCAGGACAGTGGCCCTCCAGGAGCAGGATTGGACACCCCTGCTCTATAATTTCACAAACATTCATGCCTACGAAAATATTATACGCAAGTAAAAGTACCATTACATTAATGAAATTTTACTTAAGTACAAGTAAAAGTACCAGTCTAAAAATCTACTGAAGTAAAAGTAAAAAGTAGCTTGTTTAAAATTTACTCAGAGTAAAAATTACTTTATTACTTTCCACCTCTGCATATCAGACCTTCAAATCAAGCATTTCTTCTATTATCTTACCATTATGATCAGTATTACCGCTTCCCCATAATATATGGGTTAAAACCACCACACCATATCACTTTTTGATTACCCATTCCCATTTTCTAACACTTCAATACTTAACCTGTTACGAGGATTATAAAGTTAATTACCTTAACACTCTGTTCTCTTAAAAATACCTCTACTGTAATTGATTCTTATTCAGCACTCAATTCTATAACCCTATATGTAATTTCCATTTTTAAAAAATATAGCCACCCCTCCACCATGACCTGTCTGTCTATCCCTCGTACCTGTATATCCTTGTATCACAAAGTCTAAATAAGGTTTCAACCTGGGGTGTATTCCAGAAAGCAGGTTATGTGACATACCCGGGTATGTTTGAGGATAAGAGAGCAGATAACCTCAGCTTTCGGTTCCAAAATCGTAGGTTACTTTCAGGGTATGTAAGTAACCATAGTAACTTGCTCTCTGAAGATAACCTGCTCCGGAGCAGGTTATGTTCCAGGGTTTGTTCACTTCAGAGCCATCAGTGCACGCGTGACCTCCTGACGAGCATATTACAATATAGTTATGTAATATATATATATATATAATTAACATATACAACTATATATACACTGAACAAAACTATAAATGCAACACTTTTGTTTTTGCCCCCATTTTTCATGAGCTGAACTCAAAGATCTAAGACTTTTTCTATGTACACAAAAGGCCTATTTCTCTCAAATATTGTTCACAAATCTGTCTTGTTCACTTCTCCTTTGCAGAGATAATCCATCCACCTCACAGGTGTGGCATATCAAGATGCTGATTAGACAGCATGATTATTGCACAGGTGTGCCTTAGGCTGGCCACAATAAAAGGCCACTCTAAAATGTGCAGTTTTATCACACAGCACAATGCCACAGATGTCGCAAGTTTTGAGGGAGCGTGCAATTGGCATGCTGACTGCAGGAATGTCCACCAGAGCTGTTGCCCGTTTAGACAGATTTGTGAACAATATTTGAGAGAAATAGGCCTTTTGTGTACATAGAAAAAGTCTTAGATCTTTGAGTTCAGCTCATGAAAAATGGGGGCAAAAACAAAAGTGTTGCATTTATAATTTTGTTCAGTGTATATACAGTATATATATATTTATTACATTTTATATTATAATCTCACACATAGATCGGCATTTTCTATAATGTATTTCTATAATAAAAAATACATATCTGATATGACTTAATATATAATTATCATCAAATAAACAATATAATTCATATTCGCAAGGATTAAAGATTAAACGGAAAAAAAGAAAAATTATTGCACAACCATCAATTAGGTGGCGATATGCACTAAGCATGTAAACGACCATTGAACAAAAGAAGAAAGAAAGAAACAGCATGGCGCTTCTTCTTAGCGTCCGTTTCCATAGCGACTCGTCGATTCGTCGCTCTGTTGAGAATGTCTTGAGTCTTAACCAGGAACATACTCGGAGTTGAATGAACTTACTCCCGGACGCGTTTTTGGAACCACATACCTCGAGTAAGCAAGGTTTGGGGTTAATGAACCGAAAGTTCAGGGTTTAGCTGACGGTAAGTTAACCGTGCTTTCTGGAATACACCCCAGGTCTCTTGTATACATATAACATGAGGTTTATATTCCTTATCTTCTATTACCCTTTTAGACTCTTGCCCATTTGTCATTAAAGTCCTTGCATTCCACTGTAGGCTAATACTAATAATACCATTAAGAGTATTATTAACTACTTGACCCTTAAGTTTTTCATTTACTTGTTCCAGAGTAATTCCTTGTCCCTCTTCCGTCTGTTTCACATTTTTAACTGCCATCATATCATAAGCATATGAAATTCCCTCTTGCATCCTAACGTTCTGCATTTTTCAAGGTTCCATGCACCACGCATCCCCCAAAGCCAGCACTGACCGTGACTGGCCTATCCAGATAAGTGCTGAGAAAAGTAACAAGCTCCACGTGACAACGCCATTTATTTGTTGCTTCAGCAGCAGTTTGGGATAAAAAAATCTACATTTGTGTTTGTGTAAATAAATAATACAAAAACTAATATAAAATAATGCAAAAACACTTGAACGAGTTGTGTTCAACCAAGTCTCAGCCTTTCTCACACAGAACAACCTCCTGGACAGCAACCAATCTGGCTTCAGAAGTGGACATTCGACCGAGACTGCCTTGCTTTCAGTTGTTGAAGCCCTAAGACTGGCAAGAGCGGCTTCCAAATCTTCTATACTTATTTTGCTGGATCTGTCTGCTGCTTTTGATACGGTGAACCACTAGATTCTCCTGTCAACCCTATTGGAAAATGGCATCTCAGGAACCGCACGCCAGTGGTTTGAGTCTTACCTCTCAGATAGGTCCTTCAAGGTATCTTGGAGAGGTGAGGTGTCCAAGTCGCAACATCTAGCTACTGGGGTGCCTCAGGGCTCAGTACTTGGACCACTTCTCTTCTCTATCTACATGGCATCACTAGGTTCTGTCATTCAGAAACATGGCTTTTCATATCACTGCTATGCTGATGACACTCAACTCTACCTCTCATTCCATCCTGATGATCCGAAGATAGCTGCTCGCATCTCAGCATGTCTAACAGACATTTCTTGTAGGATGACGGACCATCATCTTCAACTCAACCTGGCTAAGACAGAACTGCTTGTGGTTTCAACAAACCCATCTTATATATTGTTGCTCTTTTGTTAGTTTTGACTGCTTTTATTGTCCTCATTTGTAAGTCGCTTTGGATAAAAGCGTCTGCTAAATGACTAAATGTAAATGTAATACGTAAATACATAAGTATGTAGAATGGAAATCACCACGACATTGTGCCGCAGTCTCAAGCACTATGGGTCTAAATAATTAATAATAATTATCCTGTTTTAACTATTTAGTGTGAATTTAAATTTAGTACTTTTCATATTATATATAAAATTTTTACTTGAGAGAGTTGTACTTGTTTTTTTTTTTTGCATTTCCCCCCATTTATTTTTGTAAAGAAGAACCCGCAACCTTCGGGTTAGAAGTCCGACTCTAACCATTAGGCCACGACTGCCCCGTAAAAAAATAGCAGAAAGACAAATCATACAGAGGCACTGCCGCTGTAATCACTGCAAAGACTGGTACATAGAAGAGACCAAATAAAAAGTGGGAAAATATCTGTTATTATTTAAAATAATTACTAATTATTATTATTACTTAAAAAAGAACACAATCTTGCATTTCTTTCTTTAACCAAAACGTATTAATTGTATTATTATTTGTTGAAATATTATTCTGCAAACGCTTCGGCCATACACTGTAGCTTTACTATGCAGTTAAGCAGTGACTAGAGCAAGATCACACTGCCCCCTGCCGACAGATCCAGCACATCACGAGTAAGAGGGGCTCAGAGGGCCAAAAGGAAGTACTACTTGTGTCTCAAGCGGAAAAGGATGTGGCATTAACGACAACTGCAACCCGTATGGCGTCCCAACAACGTAAGCGATAATACAAGTCCTTCTCCCACTATGCGCTGGCTCTTCGATCATAGTGACAAACGCGGTGAGTGTTTTATCTCGCATCTAGCACAGAGTGGGCGTGCACGCTCTCAGTTCGTTTAGCGCGAGGCCTTCCTGCGGTGCACGCGACGCGACTCCAGACGAGTTTGTGCAAAAAGCCGCGTCGAATGTGCCGCTAACTATATATGCACCTTTGGGAGGTGGTGTCGAACGCTTGTTGTTGATAAAAGCGAGTTTAATTCGGTCTGGGGAGCGCGTGAGATACACGCAGGCTGGTTGGTAAAGGCCCCCTGGTGCTCGCGGAAGCGTGTGGTGGTGTGTTTGTTTTGTGAGGCTTTTCTAATGCAGTGCGTTGCTTAAACGACGAATGCATCTTTAGCACACGCTAAAACTGTTTCTAACAGCTGCCTTCTCTGTTCAGAGGGAGTCGATGAATGTGTGAGCTGCTGAGGGCCGCACGCACTAGCTGTCTGTGCACGTGAGCCAATCTGGAGCCAAAATAAAAACACCAGTGGCTCTGACCAGTCAACTCTGAAGCTGTAGCTATTTTGTATATTTAGGCACATACCTTGATGTAGATTTCTTGAAGTTGCTCTAAGTTTAATGGCATTGAAAATAAACACAATACTTGATTTCAAGCCATAATGCACTCTCTGAAGCTTAATTAAATTTTCAAGGCAATTATATATAAATAAAGTTGTTTTTAACCTTTATATATTATAATACACACACACACACACATATATATATTTTCGTTTTGGGAGAACTAACCCTTTAATGTCATCAATCCAACTCATTTTTGTCAAAATGATCCACATTAGAAGATAATGCAGTGTTAAAGATACATTTATAACAATTACCTGTTTTACTCTTTCAGAGCGAACCATACAGTGCAGGCATTCATGGATATAGTTGGTGGTCCATTCAATCATCTGGTTCCCAGTGACCAGTTGGATGATTCCTTACTGCTCGGACAGAACTTGGAATGTGAAGCTAGTGATGAGTTTGAAGCAGGTCACGGCCGACCCGAAGATTCACTGAAGAACATGCTCAGTGACAAAGATCCCATGTTTGGATCTGCTATTGCCCAGTTTCATCTCTTAGAAAACGAAGATGTCAGTTTTAAGCTTGGGAGCTCAACAGGTACAGCAGTCGCTTTCGAAGTCTGTGTTTTGATTTAGAAGAAGGTTTGTAGTTTAACTACTTTGTGTGTTTTGCAGATGCAGATCATGACATGACAACAGCAGGTGTTAGTCAGAGTCCATCTGATGGACAACACAGTCAGTCTAGCTTCTCACAGGGCAGAAGACATGCAGGTCATTTACAGAGAAGACAAACAGGTACACATAACAAAATGGACAACTGGATTGCTTTGAATCTTCTGAATCAGCTTGCAGTAAAGTTTCAGAAGTAACCCCAATTAATTCACTGATTGTTTCCAGCTGTCCAACGACTTTTTTTACTCTTTGTAAATATAACTATTCGGGTTTTTTTTTTTTTTAAAGCAATTTACAAGTTAAATCAATTTCTTACAATAAAATAAAAATAAAATTTTCAATATGTCAACTTGTCAATTTATATATATATGTATGTATGTATGTATGTATGTATGCAATCGGTGCATCTCTACTTTTCACTGTATAAGATGCTGCAAGTGACTTGTGCTGTTTGCCAAAAAAAAATACAAGAAATATTTTTAATAAAAAATATTTGACCGTTTTTTCCCGGTTCACCCTCATTTTGGTCTCCTTTGATATGGTTTAAATGTCTGCTGTATTGAGATATTAATAAAGCCTAGGATTATTTGGTTCAAGGTCACCTGGAACCAATATTTTTGCCCATTTGCTGTGTTTGACTGCTCATCTGTTCTGTTTTACCACTATGAGTGTATTGAAACCATTTTTCTCTTTCAGCGAGCCGCGGTCGAGTCAAAGGCAGGCGCCCAGGTCCTGCACGAAAAGCAGCCGAGAGTAACAAGCAAGAGTCAACATGTAGCAGAAACCCGGTTGGAGATAAAAGCCTTGATGCAAAAAGGGAAGCCCTGCTCAGCCGTCGTTTTGGAATCCATGAGGTCGACTCCTCTTTGAATCCAGTAGTTGTGTTACGCCGATTAACTGTTACTGTGGGGGGCTATAAAATTGAACTACTTCCTGGCCCGTCGCATGCGTTTGGATCGGTTAGCACAAACGCTCTTCAGTCTCTGGGCTTCCAGGATGACAGCGTCACTGCTGATGGCCTTGCACTCGATTTGGGACAAAATCAAGATAATGGCACACAAGAAGTTGTTAATTCTGCACAAGATGTTGTCAGGGAAGTGAGCGTTGGCCCATCAACTAGTGAAGACATGCCTATGGATTTTGGGCCATATGTGAACCCTAATGAAGTACAAGACACTAACAGCACCATGTCGCTCAAGCCCAGTGTGGAAAACGCCACAGCAGCAGACGCCAAAAAGAATGACCAAATCAAGACCCGAAAGCTACGTGCACAAAAAACAGGGAACAAGAACGGCACAGCAGTTCAACCTGCAGTCAAAAAGCTTCTGAAACACAAACAGGTTCTGTCTGCTGCCAAAAACAAACCATCTCATCTCACCAGGCCAGGGCTCTTGCAGAAAGTATCCAGACATCCCAGAGATAAAAAGCTACATACGAGCCGCCCAGAAAGTCACAAAGGAAAGACCATTAAGGTAGGCTTGAAACGGCCAGGTGGGCCAGTCACTCCTAAATCACCCTCAAAAATTCAAAAAGTTCAAGATGGACTTCCTGCAAACCAAACCTTAAACCCACCTGTCCCGGTGTCCCCGACTGTCAGCAGAAAACTGTCATCTGATTCTGGTCCAGGTGTCAAGTCAGTCCAGTCTCCTCACCCTCCGAAAAAGCCACAAAATCCTCCCACTCCGGTAAACAAAACAAATACACCTGTGACAAACAGCCAAGGAGAAGAGGAGCAAGAGAAGGTCAAGATCAAGAAGCTGGAGAAGATCCAGCAAAGACACAAGAGCAGAAACTCTAGGAGTATCTCGATAGAGGAGCCGCAGCTGTTTATCCCTGATAATGCCCCTGTGGTGAAGGAAGCTGAGGGCGACCCTCCTCCTGAAAGCGAGACTGTGTGGGATCCCAGCAAGCACTGTGGATTATGCAAGAAACCTCACAACAACCGGTATGAGCTTTTATCACTAAATCCATTCACATGGTCATATATCAAGACATTTTCTATATAATTTTAATGATTTTTAATTGTGCATGCTCATTTTTCCTATTTTTAAATTTAGAAAATCTTTGCCATCATCGAACACTCACTTAATTTTCAAAAACACTAATTTAATAACACAGTTAAATGCCTGCCTAAATTCATTTATAGCAATTAAAATAATCTTTTTAATTCTAAGCAATTAAACCAATAATCTAAATGCTTTATTGTATTTTTACAAAATACATAATTCGCCCTTCCACAATTTAAGGCCTAAAAAAAGTGTTAAATCAGAGCAGAAAGTCTTGGCATTAATGTTGCATGCACTGCAAAGTTCCTCAGTATGTTTTTGTTTTCCAATGCAAAAATCTTAACACCCTTAAATCAAGATGCATTTACTTGAGATGCAAACTGAACAAATAAAGTCGTTTCTGAGAAATTGAACAAAGCTGGGTTTATGCCTAAAACAAGAACAAACCTCTGTCAATGGGGTATGAAAACTTGTTTTTCCCTTTGAATCCATTGGAAGATATTTGTTTTTGTTTTAATCATAAACTCACTTCACCAGTTTGACCAGTTTCTCATAAAACGTGTAATTTTCTGAAGTAATATATCTTGATTTAAGAATATTTAGACATTTTCAGTGAAAATAAGACAAAAACACTGATGAAAATTTAATTTTTTTGCAGTGTGATCAGGAGTACAGTAAAAGTTATTTCCATATTCTAGTGGTTGGGAGTGAAAGCTATTCAAGCCTTTTGCTATTTAAAAAAAAAAACCGAATATAAAAGTAATGGATATTGGTTGGCAGTTATATTTTCAAACTTTGAAGTGTTGCTAATACAACTCATTGTGTGCTCCCTAGATATATACATTTAGAGACCAAATCGATGTATTGGTACCTTCAATTTATTCCTTAAATTTTCATCACTTGGTCTTAAAATGTCCCATCATAAAACCTGAAGAAATCCTAATCAATTGGTAGTAAGAAAAAAGCCTCATGTTAGATCTGTATGGGCTGAAGACAGACCTGTGAGTTTCATCCACACGCTGTTGTCCGTTTGTTTGATTAGGTTCATGGTGGGCTGCGGCCGCTGTGATGACTGGTTTCATGGGGATTGTGTTGGTCTGGATCTGTCTAAAGTGCAGCAGATGGAAAAGGAGGACCAGGAGTATGTGTGTTTGAAGTGCTGTGCAGAAGAGGATGGGAAATCCGGTGCTCAAGCCAAAGAGCAGTCAGACGATAAGCTATCTGCTAAACAAAAACAGAGACCCCAGCAGTCGGTCACCGCAGGTGGAATACGACCCTTCCGAAAAGTAAGCAAACAAATCATGTCAAACAAGTCAAAATGTATGCATTGGTAAACATAAAAATCAAGAATTGTAGGAAGTATTTATGAAGTTGTTTTAATTATCTTTATTTTTAGTTATAAAGCATTGTGTAACTGCCATACATAAAATTATAGATGTGAGCCAATAACTTAACTTGAGTTTGTGCCTGAAAGTGTTGTAAAGACCACAGGCTGCTAAATTAGCATTAGCGTGTCATTGCCTCAAATCAGATTAAATGGAATCAAGAGTTTGTACTAATGGAACCATTTTAATTGGAAAGAACATAGGATCTGATTTGTCCTATATCAAACTAGTGCAAAAACAAAAGTTGTTGTTCTTGGGAGCATTAAAGTATTTTGATGGTTGCCAATGGCAGATTTACAGTCATATTTTGTTCTGCCCTTTCTGATTTAGCTTTTGATTTGTGTGGTAGCCACCTGCTTTCTTTAAAAGGGTTTGTATAAATCTGCTTTTTTATATTATTTACACGTGGTTGTGAAGGGCTTAGTTAGCTTTCACTCAGTGTAGGTGGATGGTTCCTCACAGGTGTGTTCACATGGACAGGTGTGTTACACACTCACATACAGCTACCATTGATATGGCCACTTGAATTTGTTTGGCTCAGATTGCAGTTTTCACTGCTATATTGTAGTAGTCATTTATTTTTGAATTTATTTTTTAACAGGATGTTGGAGAACGACGACCATCAGAAGATTCAGCATCAAAGGGTATAAATATTTCCATCAGTTATTTTACACACTATTTACACTTAATTTTTTTTATGATTGCTATTTTTTTTTTAATATATTTTTTAAATTACCAATTTCTTAATAAAACGATAAAATATTAATACAATTCACTTTGTCCTCATTAATATTTTAAATGAATACAAAATGATTTACATTAATAATCTTGAGTTTAAATTTTTGCAGGACCAAGTGTGAAGCATGAGTCGAAGAAAGTTAAAATATCACCTGTGACCTCAAAGAAACCGTCCACTGGACAAATAAGGCGAAGTGTTCGGGACTCGCTGGAGGAGATTCTTTTGAAACGGTTTGTGAATGTGATTTTTGCTAGATTATCAGTTAAGTTAGTCAATAGCTTTTCCTTGTTGTTGAAATAAAGCTGTCTACCTCTTGTTTGTATTAAGTGTGTAATGTTAAGTTCATATTCTCTTCAATGCACCTCTTATTTTACAGACTGAAGGAGGCCGATTTGAAGATTTCATTGGACAAGCCTGCTGAGTTGGCCAGAAGAACGGAGAAAGAGCTTTTTGCTCTTTTTCAGGGCGTTGACAGCAAATACAAAAATAAATACAGAAGTTTGACTTTCAATCTGAAAGATGCAAAAAATCATGTAAGTAATTTAACATTATTTTTGGTAATATAATGATTGTTTTTCAAAAGTATATGATATAACAGTTTTGCAACAATATTGTAAAATACTTATACGATTTTATATTTGACGTATAATATTTCATGTCTCTGGGCAGCATATTTTTACCGTTTACCTATTTTCATTTCATTTCTAAAAATCTAATGCTGTGTTAATGAAAATAAATGTTCTTTTGCAGGTGTTATTCAAGCGAGTGCTCAAGGGGGAAGTTTCCCCTGCAGATTTGGTGCGTATGACTGCAGAAGAGCTGGCCTCTAAGGAACTGGCTGCTTGGAGACGAAGAGAGAATCGACATGTTAGTAAAACATTGTAGCTCTGTTGCATTTCCAAAATCTCACAGTTTATTTTTTTGTTAAACAGCATCATAATGGCATTTGCAAAGTGTTTAACTTCCTGAGTTATATAAATAATATTCAGTGGGACATTTGTCCATCAGAAAAGTCATTTCAAAGTCATTCAGATTTTGATATTGATTGTTGACCCTATTGATGTTTCTGCTGGCAGACGATTGAAATGATTGAGAAAGAACAGAGAGAGGTAGAGAGACGTCCTATCACTAAAATCACCCATAAAGGGGAAATTGAAATTGAGAATCAGGAGCCTGCCAAGGCACCAGAGGCCATAGAGGTTGAGGTGAGATTTGGGAGACTTAATGCTCCATTCTGTGCAGCTTTTTTATATATATTTTCCAGCAAGGAAAAAGAAAATTGCTTTCTAAATTTTCCTTGTGTGTCTTCAGCCAGAGCCTGTGCCGAAAGCTGCAGAAGTGCCTGAAGAAAAACCCGAGACTAAAGCTGACAGTCCTAAGAAATCTATAGATACCACCAACTTGCACAAGTCTCATCTATTTGACCTCAACTGCAAAATCTGCACAGGTAAAACGTTAAAATAAAGTTCAGCTTTTAAAAAGTTTTTTTTTTTTGGTGAAGGGGTTAGTTACATCATACTAAACTAAAAAGTATCTTGGGTCTACTTATGTTAAGCAAAGTTTTTTGCACAAAAAACAATCATAATTAAAGTCTGATAAATTAAGTCCATTAAGAAACTCCCTCTTTTCATGTAAAAACCAGCTTGTGTACAGGCATCTTAATAGTTAAAGCTGTTAAACATTGTTAAAAAGAAACTTATGTCAAAGTTTCAAAAAGTAGTTATTAGTAAAGTTTTCAGAGTTACAGAATGTTTTTATGGTACAATGAACTTACCATGATTCTGATGTTTCTCTGAAGGTCGCATGGCTCCACCTACAGAGGAAGCTGCTACAAAGGTGGTAAAAGTGGCTACAACAGTTGTGAGGAGGCAGTCTAGTATGACAGATGAATCTCAGCACTCCACAACTACACCTACATCAGCACTGACGGACGATCTATCTTTAAGGGCCATGGAGGAAGGCCTCCTTAATTTTTTGCCCGAATCCAGGTAAGATTCCTGATTTAAGCAAATGATTTATCTAATCCCATGTTTCGAAAGCAAGGCTGAAGAAATTGCTGCTTTAACAGGTCAGATAGTCTGAGTAGCAAAGAAGATACAGCTACTTTCCTCAGCAGTTTTGAAAGCCTGTGGGGCGGCTTTGTTGATATGCCAGCTGTGGCGAGGTTTCTAACAAAAGCTTATCCTGTCTCTGGAATACTGGACCACCTAACTCAGGTAATGTGGCAGTCAAACATTTTGAAGTACATCCTAAATGTGTCAGTCAGACATTGGAACTGATGTGTTAGAAACATATCGAATTGTGTCTGCAGGATTTGCCGGACAACTTCCAAGTAGGTGGACGTATCTCCCCTCAAATAGTCTGGGATTATGTCGAGAAAATCCGTGCTTCTGGGACAAAGGTGGGAATGATTTATCCTTGGATTTGTCAGTCTATATATGACCATTTGTATTTGCTTTTTGTGACTTAAACGTTTTTTTTTTTTTCCCCAGGAAATATGCGTTATTCGTTTCACCCCCGACAACGAGGAAGATGAGATCTCGTATACTTTGTTATATGCCTATTTTAGCAGCCGAAGAAGATATGGAGTTGTTGCCAACAACCGCAAACAAGTTAAAGACATGTATCTCATTCCTCTCGGCTCCACAGAAAAAATTCCCCACCAGATTGTTCCGTTTGATGGTCCAGGTGAGACTTTCTTTGCAGGTTCATTTGTAGGATCCGCATGATTTTTGCAACAAAATCTTGATATTAATTGTGTAATCCTCCACATTGTAGGACTGGAAACCAATCGTCCCAATCTTCTTCTCGGATTGGTAATTCGCCAGAGACCGAAAAGGGACTTTGGGGTAATCCTGCCAAGCGATGTCAGCGAAGCTCCAAGCTTCTTGGCAGAAAGCAAACCTCATGTCGATTACCCACAGAAAGCTCCTGTGGCTCAAGACGTGGAGCAAAGTTTTGTCAGCGTTTTGGGGAGCTCGCAGGAAAAAGACACTGCAGACTTAATTAAGTCAGTCGTCGAAGAACCGATATTGAATACGGAGACCGATGAGAATGTTTGTTTGCGCTTTCTTCCCGGGGTGCTGAAGTTGCCTGGAAATGCGGCATCATCTTCGAGCGACACTGTAAAGAGTGATTCTACAATAACTGTGTCCAAGACTCCAACTGTTGACAGTGGAAACAATGTAGCAATCCATCCTAAACCTACAGCCAGCGCTCCTCGACTTGACCGCTTCATTATCAAGAAAAAAGACCCCAAAGCTGTTAAAACAGAGCAGGTTCCATCCAGCTCGAGTCTGGAGACCAGCTCAGAAAAGAAAGAGAGTGGAGTTATACTTTCTCTGAGTGACAAACCTGCAGATGTTTCAACCGAGAGTTTCCTCTCTTCTCTCACGGCCACTAAACCCAAAGAGGAGTCTGTGTCCGGCAGCACAGCTGCACCAGCTAGTCAAGAAACAAGAGAAACCACTTCATCAGATGCATCAAAATATTCTGTTAGTGACAGCTCTTGCTCTGTCCCCAAAAACGAAACCGTATCAAGTCCCACCAAGACTTTAAAGACATATCCTGGTATTTTAAAGACGTCTTCATCAGCTGAACCTCCTGAGTTAAAACGGCAACAACCAGAAAGTAATTCAGAAAAGAAAGTTACTCAGCAGCCATCAGCGCAACCCTCTCAAGAGTGCAAAGACATAGAGGACATCCAAGCCATCACCACAGTCTCCTCCATTGGGAAAAACGAAGGTCTTAAGCAATCCAGGACCTCTTCTTTTAACCCTAAAGTATATAATCCAGCCCCCATTTTTCATTCGTATCACGCCGGTCCACCTGATCCCCAATATTATCCTCCTCCAGCCAATCCTGCCCCTTACTTACCCCTTCAACCACAGGTTCCTCCGCCTTTCCCATTTCCTCCTGGTCCACCTCCCCCACAGATGTTCCCTCCAAGCAATCCTCACATGCTCGCTTCACCTTGGCCTCAAATCGTCCCTCCCCAAACACACCCTGCACCACCTCTGATTTATGAGTCAAGCTTGCCGACCTCTTCGCCCCTCAGCAAAGATGAGAAGGGTTCGGAGAAGTCATGTGGTGACTTGGGCGACAAGCCGTCCAGACGGTCCGATGAGACCTACAGGAAGGACAATAGAGAAAGAGACCACCATGACAGACACCATCACAAAAGCAGGCACTACGACAGGGACAGCGAAAAGCACAGGGACAGAAGTCACAGTCATAAAGAGCGCCACTCGAAAGAGGACAAGTATGAAAAACAGAGAGAGCGGCACCACAGCAGCAGTCATTACCGGGACAGGGACAAACACAGACGGGATTCTGATTATGAGAAACACAGGAGAGACTCGAGAGACAAACGCTCGTGATCTTGGCATGGAATCGCTCCACTTTCCTTAAATTTGTAAAACAGTAGAAGAAAACTATTTATAAATCATGCAAAATGATTTTTATATGGAAAAGCAGCTAGTACGAGATTTTCAGTTGGTGTTTTTTTTAGTAATCAATATTTGTTTTGTTTTAAAATGTATATTTTCCCTACTTGGCTTTTCAATTACCCACTAACATTGTCTTCACAAGCAGCTGGTTGTAATCAAGAAAATGAAACTACTGTTGTAAAAACAAAACATCTCATGGTTGATGAGAACAGCTTCTTTTGCTTCACTTTTTATTCTTCTGTTTTAATTTTTCTAAAGTTGGCTTAAGTATTTTCTATGTTTCAGGTGACCAATATTTCTTTGTACATTTTGGCTCGTCACACAACAGAAATGTGCATATTCAGCACATTGTGTTTATGTACAGTTCATAAAATGTTTTTATTGTTAGTAAAGCGACTGAAATTAAAGTCTTTGTTTCATAAAGAGGCTCATTTTTATTGTCATGCACTGTAATTAAACAACACCTGAGATCACAGAAAAAGGTACTGTTTATTTCACAATAACAAAAAAGGAAATAAGACTACTATTGGGGTAAATGTTTTTGATTGCCCTTTATGGTAGAAGTTGAAACAATTTTCCATTGAAGAGTTAATATGTAAATTCAGAAGAGCCACCCCATTATTTTATTTAAAAGACATACCCCCTTGAAAATGGTGAACTTATGTGTGTGTATCTGGACAAATACAACTGCTCATTCAATAAGAGGCACAAATATATAACAGTCCTGCTATCGTGTGTTCATCTCTTCATTTTGTTCCTTCAAACAACAAATGTTTCTTTTGTGTGTGTGTGTGCGCGCGCGCAGTGTTTTTGTACCTTTCATAAGCATCATTGATGCAGGATCACTCCTACCACCTCACAGCATAATTTTACCATGCCAATAAATGACAGATTTCACCTCTTAAAAACGGGCACTGTGAACAAAAACAAAAAAAACACTCTCTGACATTCTATTCTACATCTGAATACCTAAAATCAAATATCAAGTTAGCAACAATACGCACAGCTATTTTTTCTACTCTTCACCTTCATAGACATTAAAACCTTCACTGGTTTGTAAAAACTCCAGCTGTCTGATGTCCCGATACAAGAAAACATCTTTAATGCTCCCATCAAACCCTTTAGTAAATACACCAGATGTAACTGACGCCACATCTCTTTTCAATTCAAAACCCCCGAAATAAATCACCCCTCCATAATTTACTGCTACATACCGTTCAAAGGGGTCAATGTCTTCAAAAATGACTCTTTCCTCATTCACATAGACCTGGATGAGAGTTCGGTTGCGAGTGATAGACAGGTAATTCCAGTGATTACAGCAGAAAGTCTTTTGATACACAAGACGAAGAGCAATTTTCTCACCAAGATTGACTGAAACCTTCAGATAACCGCCCTGCAGCCCAACCGCTAGATGGTCATTGTCTCCACTGTGTGCTTTCCCCATCCAAAGGATCAAACCGTCCCCTGATAAAGTAGAAAAATTTAGTGACACCTCGGTGTACATCAAATTCCTAGAGTTGTACTTTGGATCCTTGTATTTCAAATAAGAGTTTCCAGTAAACCTTAAAGTCCTCAACGTAGCGTCTTGGTCACAGTAAGTCCCAATCCATCCCAAAGAACACAAACATGAATATGAAGCAGACGTTGTGTTATAGACACAGACAGAATCGTGTTGACAAAGATTGTTGACACAGTGAACTGACTGTTGGCACCGTAAACCGGTCCACAATGAGGGGCAAATACACCTGAATGAAGAAAGTCCTATTGGATGGCAGTAGCCACTGTTCAAGCAAACCTTATATCCACATGCTGTCCCGTCCCAGTCGCCAACATTGGCTCCATCCAGTGCGCCCGTCTCTGTGAGCTCAAGGTCCTGCCCGTTGACTATGACCTCTCGAATGCCGCCGGTGAATCCCACTGGCTCCTTCTCCATAGCATCTGGGGACAGTGTGTTCAGGGAGGACACGCCACCAATGAAAATATTTGTGCCAACATCTAGAGTGGTCGTGCCCTCCGAAGAGTTCCTGGTCACGGCTTCATAGTCTAGAATCAGAAAACCATGGTTGCCTTCTCTACCAGCCTTCACTGTGTGCCACCTCATGCCGGTCACATCTACACTTTTTGGAGACTGTAATACAATAGTTTCGTTTCCCAGATTATAGCGGAGCTGCACAAATCCAGCTGACAGGGATACGCTGAGGAAATCACCTTGGATGGGTAGAGAATAAATGTTAATTAATAGCATTCCGTTCACAAAATTACAAACTCTAAATTATAAACTATTGTTTTTATTCACACTTTGTTACTGAACATATCTTAAATATGGATATGTATGATATGAGTATGTATGAAAATGTATTAAGGATACACTTAAATGGTTTAATTTAGCATAATGTAACTTCAAGATGCTGTCTTACCGGACCGACTGCTCAAGTAGTGTGCGGCGTAGAACAGGATGCCCTCCGGTGAAAGAGTTTGAAACTGCAGTTGCAGATGAGTTCTGTGCCTTATGTTGATGGGACGAAATGACATCCAAGACGATTGATTTCCACTGAAGAAGGGATCACTGATAGATACAGCTGGAAAAGAAACAGAGAAACCTGAAAGCACAGTTTCCAATATTTACTATTTGAATATTAAGAAGCTTATTTAAGCAACTTCTTGACTTTCATAAAGTGAACATGGAGCAGTAGAGTATTTTTTTTTTCTCTCGAGAAATATAAAAGGCAAAAATATTTAGCTTTTATTTTGATCAAGTGTATTATTCAAGGCAACACTAATTTGACAAATATAAAGGCAACAAAATCTCTATACTGTAACATATGTTTTTATATTTATGTTTTATTTACATATACACACTACAGTTCAAAAGTTTGGAGTCAATCAAATTTTATTTCTAAGGAAATTAATACTTTTATTAAGCAAGGACACATTAAATTGATCAAAAGTGACAGTAAAGACATTTCAAACAAATGCCCTCTATTCACTAAAGAATCCTGCATAAAACATGATTAAAATTCAGTTTTGCCATTACAGGAATAAACAAAATCTTAAACATTAAAGTAGAAAAGAGTTATTTTATTGTGTCATTATACAGTATTTCACAATATTACTGTTTTACAGTATTTTTGATCAAATTATTGCAGCCTAAATGAGAAAAAGAGACTTCTTTAAAAACATAAATAAAATATTTTCTGTTTATACTTACTATATACATTTACATGTATTTAATATATATAAATATATTAATTATATTATTTTATAATATAATATATTAACTGAAGTGTACTTTTTCTACCAACAGTTACTGTATACCTGAAAAGAAAAAAAAATATGGCTGTCAATAATAAAACAGTCAATAATCTCCTGTCTTTAGAAAGCGGAATGAGACAATAAAATGTACAATTTGCCAATTTTAACATATTATTTTTTACACTATGTTTGTCTGAATCCTTCTGCAGAAGCCCAGCGGTTCCCTGGAGGTGAGACTGATTGTGGTCTAACCTTGCTGGCAGAAGAGTCCAGCAGAGCCTAGGGGGCACTGGCATGTGTATCCATCAGGAAGGGGCACACAGGGGGCACCGCGAGCGCAGGAGGGTGGTGGGATGTGCTCAGCATCACAGAACGACACTTTCTCTGAGCAAAGAGCACCTTTCCATCCTAACACACACTGACAGCTGGAGGGGAAGGCCAAATACAAATGATTAATACTATTTGTCAGTCATTCACACGCACAAACAGGTGCTTGTTCTGAAGTGGAAGTCTTACTACACAGAGGATCCAGAGTCCACACAAGTGCCTCCGTTCTTGCAGATGACCAAGCTGCACAGATTAACACCACACTGCCCCACATTACGTCCTGACACTGGCCTGCCCTCTGACCCTCCTGGAGGATGAAACTTCCCATCTTGTCTCGTCCGAAACAGCAAATCAAAAATGCAGCCTTTAAAGTCAAAGAGAGAGAGAGAGAGAGAGAGAGAGAGAGAGAGAGAGAGAGAGAAAAAATTATGTTAATGCAGCCTTTAAAGTCAAAGAGAGAGAGAGAGAGAGAGAGAGAGAGAGAGAGAGAGAGAGAGAAAAAATCATGTCATTATTTACTCACCCTCATGTTCACCGGGGTCTGTAAAGCTCCTAAAAGGACAAAAACAAAGCAGCAAAAAAACAAAAAACAAAACCACTTTGAAAGTATTTTTAATGATTTGCGCACTATATTCGGAGTCTTCAGAAGCCATATGATAGCATTGTGTGCAGGAATATAGCAGAATATACAGTATTGAAAGTCAACATACACAGCATCAATATACAGCATCAAATGTTTGGGGTCAATAAGATTTTTCTTTTTTTTTAAGAAATTAATCTTTTTATTCAGCAAAGATGCATTAAATTGATCAAAAGTGAAAGTAAAGACCTTTACATAGTTACAAAAAATAAATAAATGCTGTTCTTTTGAAAGAATTCTGAAAAAATGTCACATTTGAAGCAGCAAAACTTTTTTCAACACTGATAATAAGAAATGAATAAGAAAACATTACTGTTTTTACTGCATTTCTGGTCAAATAAATGAAGGAATAAATTACGATGTAAAATATAATAAATAGAAAATGGTTATTTTAAATTGTAATAATGTTTCACAATATTGTTTTTTACTGTATTGTTGACAAAATGAATGCAGATATTTGATGAAATAAATTTGAAAAGGATAGACGCCCTTCAAACACAGACACACACACACATATATACATATATATATATATATATATATAAACTTACTGACCCCAAACTGAGCTCTTCTAATCACTGGGGCAGTAAGCTCTGGAGACATCCAATGAACATCCCAGCATGCCCCAGATGCTTTTTCTAAAAGTCTAGTAAATGTAACATTCAGGAAAAGAGGAAACATTTGTGCCATCACTGAAAATTCATATAATAATATCATCTAATTCTGGCACATGGCTTTCTACAGAAACGACAAGAAAAAATAACAGTGCTGACAAAGTGTGTGATTATTTTTGGAAAAGCCATCAGGGAGAAGGAGAGAGAGAGAAAAATAGGTAAAAATCCATGAGTTTGAGCTTGAGCTTTGATGCTGAAAAAGAAAGAAATCTATTCTGTTCCTCTTTTTCAAATAATAGAAAGAAAGAAATCTCCAGTAAATGGCAGATGCAGATGAGTGTTGCAAATATCAAGAGCCTTGAGCTCCATGAGATCAGTTCATATATTCATAGGTGGGTATTAAATTCAGATGATAATTTAATAGCCAGTCAATAACCATTTAAAATCATAATCAAGCAGTTTCAAAAATGTAATTTGAGGTTGAAGATGCCCCAAGATAGACGTTGTGAAACTATATTTTAGACTTCCACTGTAAGTGAATTATTCTAAACTGAGGGATGAGTCGAAATTATGTTATGTGGTAGTAGAGAATAACTTGTATTGAATCTAGAACATTTCTTCAACAAAAGTGACTAAATAACAAGACACGCAGTGGGTTGGGAGGAATCTTGGCCCACTCATATTCAGTTCGAATATGTTTTCATGATGTTGTGCTTGAGATCATTGCACAGAATTTCAATAAGGCTGCAGTCAATGGCCAATTAAAATACATTTCTAAAATCACAGACACTCTGGCGTTCTGGAACAGAATGTCTCAAATCAACTCTGCAGGAAATGCAACAATTTATGTGAGAACAGATTTATGAAGGATTTACAGAGAAATTTGTTCTGCTCGTGTTTCATGAATGAGGCCTACTGACTGTAAAGCATCCAAAGCCTGAGACAGAAGGTCAACTCCATCCGACACTCTTCAGCGTGATTCACAGCTGTTATGAAATGCTATGTAATAAGACGAGAGACTAAAGATAAAAAAAAAACCAGCAGTCAAAAGTTTGGACACACAGAATCTGAAATCCTATCAACATTTTTTAAAAGGTGTATCCTTCAAGGAATAGCTTTTGATGAAAAAAAAGAAGAAGAAAAAAAAAAGAAGACAATTTGCACTCACTGGTTAATTGATGGCCTGGAGTCATGTGTATTACTGTAATGTTTTTATCAGCTGTTTGGACTGCAGTGAAAAATTGATGTAATGCTACATTTCTCAAAATCTGATCTGATGAAGAAACAAACTAATCTACATCTTGGATGGTCTGAGGGTGAGTAAATATTCAGCAAATGTTCTTTTTGGGTGAACTATTCCTTTCATTAATTTTGTAGATGTACATTTCTTTACAATGATAAAGTTTTAAAAGCCTTTTTTTTTTCAAATAATATAATTTGAATTATTTGTTTGGTCAATACATAGTTCCTGTACATCTGTTTGTGTTATTTCACTGCGTTATTTCATAAAGCAGGTGTGTCTAAACTTTTGACGGATCAAAAGTTGTAACATTTTATGAGTAATTCCCTCAGAATAACATCAACCTGCAAACACCATATTTTGTTAGCATTAAAATGTCTGTTTCAATAAAGCTTTGTGATGGATGATTGCACACATATTGCACACAAGGTTAAGGGTCCCCTCAGAGCTACAGATGTTCATAAAATAAGCAGAACATCAATTCACGCATGTTACTTTCTCTACACATCACTATACAGATGATCCAAGTAAGAAAGACTGATTTCATCATGAACTGACAATCTGAATCAAGACATCAAACAATCACACAAGGTTAAGGGTCCCCTCAGAGCTACAGATGTTCATAAAATAAGCAGAACATCAATTCACACGTTACTTTCTCTACACATCACTACACAGATGATCCAAGTAAGAAAGACTGATTTCATCATGAACTGACAATCTGAATCAAGACATCAAACAAGACCACAATGAAAAAACATACTACCTTGAAAGCTGTTCTGGAATCGAGAGCCTGCAGGCAATAGCTCAGGTGTGTATTCTTCACATCCACCCACATAAAGTCGACTAAAGGTGTTTAAGCCCACCAGTGGTCCAGGGGATGAACCCATCCTCCTCTTCTGCCCATCAACCTGTTCAGAAAAGAACAAACCAACGTGACGTCAGCTGGTCAAAAAGACCTTAGTGTCAAAATTGGTGACTCAGAACAAGAAAACGCTTTGAAATTCCGTCCCCCGTCATTTCTTGTATTTATTTATTTATTTTTTGTTCAGCATTCTTAGAGACAGGCTACTGGCTTTGTCTTGCATTTCAAACGAATAGCAATTATTATTTTATAATGGTACTTACATTGCACTTGAATACATAAATGCCAGAAAACCCTTTTTTAATGAGTATTTTCATGTCGTTTTCAAGTAACAAAATATATGCATTTATTTGAGAAGCAAAATTTATAGCTAAGATTATAGTTAAGATTTACAGTTTAAAATGCATAGTTACATAAAAGATACTTCTTAAGATATTTAATATATATAATCCCATGAGATTTTTTAATAAAATTGGTTTATGCTTAAAAAAACAAAATAAATTATATACAGTATTCTCTTTATTTTTCATAATCAATTTTTTTTCAGGATTCTTCATGATCTCTATAATATACATCATGTAATTTATAACTTTAAAACTATTTTTTTTCTGGTAAGCAAGATTTTATTATAATAAATGTACAAAAATAATTGTAATTATTATAGAAATATTTAAAGAAATAAAAATATGTCTAATAATTAAATTATTATTGATATTAATTATTTATCATTTAAAGATGTTTAAATATTTTTACTGGTACACAAGCCCCAAATATTTGTATACTCATTATATAACAAAATATTTACTATCTTTATTTTTCATAATCAATTTTTTTTCAGGATTCTTCATGACTAGCCGCAGCATTTATTTGAAATATGTTTTAACACTATAAATAAGTCTTTACCATCACTTGCCATCAATTTAATGCATCTTTGCTGAATAAAAGTATTAACTTCTTTAAAAAAAAAAAAAAAAAAAAAACTGACCCCAAATTTATGAAGACTAGTAAATCTAAAAATAACATTGTATTAGCACCGAGTAGGTCAGACCAACCTTTGCCCCCAGTGAAGCCAAGCCATTTAATAATGTTTTATATGAATAAAAAAAAAAAAACACACCTTCAACCATCCGTTTTTCAGATGTCTTCCAAAGTGCACCATGTGAATGTTGATCCTCGGATTCAGGCGCTCGCTGATAATTGTTGCCAAACCCGAGCCGAGATTATATTTATGAACAAGCCTGCCGTTCCGCACCCCCAATGCGAAGAAGTCATCACCACTGATGCCTTCACAGAAACAATAACACACAGAAACAATAACACACAGAATCCAATTAGCACATGCAGTGGGGACCAAAAGTCTGAGAACATATTGGAAATCTGGGATTTTTATTTCCCGTTTAAACCTGGAAATAAACGGATTTAGGATTTTGAAAAATGCATGAGGTAAAATTAATCACTAATTTTGATGTGATCACTAATCACTCAATTACTATGCAAAAAAAGTAATAAATTAGAAAAGTATGTCAAACTGAAGCATTTTCACTGGTGGACCACCAATGACCAGGTCAATCCGGCCATCTATAAAATGTAATTTATTTTTCTTTTGAGCTGATGGATCTAACGGTCCAATTTATCTGGCCAATTATCAGGTGAATAGTTGCCTTCTCATCCTCTCGGATTCCTTCTTTTTGATTTTGTCCTCCACTGTGCTGCACGGCCCCCTTGACAATTGCTTCATTATTCACAGCGCTGTCCTCTTCTCTCTTTCCCTCGATGAATCATCCTAAACTATAATCCCGAGAGACGCTCTCTGAACTGAGGAAGATTCATACCCCCCTTACGCTTTTATTCAGCTGCCTGTCTTTTGATTAAACATGTTCGTAACAGTGACGTGTCAGTTAGCAGCCACTGAAACTGACCTTAAAATAAATTGCTGATGGTGGCGGAGGAAATCAAGGCATGAGGAAACTTGACCGAGATGCTGTGTCTCTCAAAACGACAGCTCTTCTTCTTAACGCCATTTTCAACAGGAAGTTGATTTGTTGGTTTTTTTCTGAAAACAGCTCTTAATATATCTACTACCTTCTCAAGTAATTTATCATTTAAAAATGTTTAACTGTTTTTTAGCTGGTAAGAAAGACTTTAAAAATAAATGTATATAATTATAACATTATAATTATTATATGTTATTACACCCTATTTATTATTAAATGATTATTAATAATACTTGTCTATAAATTAGAGATGTGTAAATGTTTTTATTGGTAAATAAGTCTGCATTTACTATCTTTACAGCCTAGTTTGAATACTATGGTCAAGAGTTCTCCTCCATTATCTGAGATTCTTTAGAGACCTCATATATATAACAGATCTTTCCCTTATGGCGGATAATAAAAATCATCGCCCCGTTGTGTGCACGTATAAATTGTCTCTGCTGTTGGGTCCTGGACTTACACTTACAGCACATTTTACAGCAGCTGCTCCATTAATATCTCCTAGTTGAGTGATACTATTTCTGAACCTCACTTCCTCTAACATGACCTCATCTAATGCTGGGAAAACGTTTTACAGCCAAACTGCTATGAATCCAGCTCTTTTTTTCATACACCATATATACGGCATAGTATGATAACCACTGAGGGATGCGCTGAAATCAAAGTGAATAAAGAAAGATGGATTAACAAATATAAAGATTTTCACTCACCTTGTCCCTTTTGCCCAGAAAAGAGAATGAGGTTGTTTCTCAAAGCGGAGACATTATTGGCAAAGGTGAGCTTCAGGTGGAATTCATAAAAATGACCGATACTGGGAATAGAAGGATAAGCCACATAGGATGAGTATCCAAATTCATCAAGTCCACTAAACCTGGGACGAGTGATGTTGACAGCTGCAAAGAAATAGCAAAATAGCAAAATAAATAAATACTCAAATAAAATTGTTAAATTATTTTAAATTAATAAAATAATAATTAAAAACAAATTATTATTTTCAATATACATTTTTTTTTTTTTAAACATATGCCTAAAATAATAATAATAATAATAATAACAATAAAACAAGTCATGGCTATGACAACATAATGGTTAATGGTGACCTATCGTAAGGGTTGCGGGTTAAATTCTTGCTACATTTACTGTAATTATACAGTGGGGAAAATATTTATTGGATTCAGTGCTAATTTTGTAAGTTTGCCCACTTACAAAGAAATTAAGGGTCTGTAATTTTTATGGTAGGTTTATTTTAATGGATAGAGACAGAATACCGACCAAAACAAAAATCCAGAAAAAAGACATTATATAAAGGTTAGAGATTGATTTGCATTTCAGTTAGTGAAATAAGTATTTGATCCCCTACCAACCACTAAAAATTCTGGCTCCCACAGATTGGTTATTTGCCCATGTGGAACACAGATTAGTCCTGTCACTTTAAGAAGTTACTCCTAATGTCAGCTTGTTAGGTGTATAAAAGACAACTGTCCACACAATCTGTATCGTCCATTCCAACCTCTCCCACCACATTCGGAAATGGAAGAAATACAAAACAACCATCAATCGTCCTTGGTCTGGAGCTCCGTGCAGGATCTTGCCTCATTGGGTAAGGATGATCATGAGAAAGGTGAGGGATCAGCCCTGAACTACACGGGAGGAGCTTGTTAACGATCTGAAGGCAGTTGGGATCACAGTCAGTCACCAAGCAAACCATTGGTAACACACTACGCCACAATGGACGGAAATCCTGCAGCGCCCGCAAGGTCCCCCTGCTCAAGAAGGCACATGTACAGGCCCATTTAAAGTTTGCCAATGAACATCTAAATGATTCAGAGAAGGCTTGGGAGAAAGTGCTGTGGTCAGATGAGACCAAAATTGAGCTCTTTGGCATTAACTCGACTTGCCGTGTTTGGAGGGAGAGAAATGCTGACTATGACCCCAAGAACACCATCCCTACAGTCAAGTACGGTCGCCGTGATTTTTGCCAAGTAAGACATGTTCCTGGATCTTTGGTCAACAAGGATGTTGATCCAGGAACATGTACTTGGTGCTTGGTGAAATCACGGTCACCAGTCAAGCACGGAGGTGGAAACATTATGCTTTGGGGCTGTTTTTCTGCTAAGGGTACAGGACGACTTCACTGCATTGAGGGGCAAATGGACGGGGCCATGTACTGTAAAATCTTGGACGAGAACCTCCTTCCCTCAGCCAGAACACTGAAGATGGGTCATGGATGGGTCTTCCAGCATGACACCAGAACACTGAAGATGGGTCACGGATGGGTCTTCCAGCATGACAATTACCCGAAACATGCCACCAAGGCAACAAAGGAGTGGCTCAAGAAGAAGCACATTAAGGTCATGGAGTGGCCTGGCCAGTCTCCAGACCTCAATCCTATAGAAAATCTGTGGAGGGAACTGAAACGAGTTGCCAAATGACAGCCAAGAAACCTTAAGAATTTAGAGAGAATCTGTAAAGAGGAGTGGACCAAAATCCCTTCTGAGATGTGTGCAAACCTGGTGACCAACTACAAAAAACATCTTACCTCTGTGCTAGCCAACAAGGGTTTCTGCACCAAGTATTAAGTCATGTTTTGCTTGGGGATCAAATCATTTTGATACCATAAAAATTACAGACCCTTAATTTCTTTGAAAGTGGGCAAACTTACAAAATAAGCAGGGGATCAAATAAATATTTTCCCCAACTGTACTTGAGAAATGCATTGTAATAAGTCTGAATAAAAATCTGTAAAATGACAAACAATTTTACTGAGGTGAAGTTACCAGCAGCTTTCTGAGAAACAGACACAAGATGGCGATATTGCACCATTTATTGCACTTGTCAAATTCTATGCATTATTATTTCCTGTGGGGAAAGATGCTGCTGCTAACGATTATTATTGTAATTTTGTGCCATTTTACTCTGGGAATGGACATTGGTCGTAACAGTGATATCTGCAGAAATCAGAATTTGTTGAATGGCTGTTACTTTGGACAATGCATTTCAGAGGAGTAAAATCTCAACATTTAATCACCTGGTCCACCAAGCATCGGTCAGAAACATTTCAGCTTGGGTACATTAAGCATTTACACACGTTTTCTCCAGTGAAAAAAATGTGCTACCTAAAGAGTTGTCTCCACCCCTCAGTTTGTCTTTATGAACTGTGCAGTCTGCAAAGCCTCGCCGGAGGATTTCTCTGGGAACAGAAATGAAGTTCTTCCCTCTGCTCTCCCCTTGAATTATTGATGCCTTTTGAAATTGCACATATATTACCTTGTCACGGTTTATTTGCACAGCGCCTAATGAACGACTAGAATGCATTTTTAGCAGCGCTGGCTTGATGGGGCCAGCTGTATTCTTAACTCACAGTGCCATGTAATGGCTCTGTGATATGCTGCCTATGCCGAGTTACATTTCTTGCTCCAAGTGAAATTCATTAATAAACTGGGCATTTATTAATCGGACATATTGGGTACGTTTTGAGAATACCAGTTACCAACTGCAGTCCTGTGCAAGGGTGTGATTTGAGCTCATTTCCAAAGTCAAATGGGATTTCTGATTCTAGCATTCAGAAGTGATCAGAATTGCAATAATTAGACATGAAAAACTCTTGCTTTCCCTGATGTATTTCACACTTCTGATACATGAATAAAACACTTTATTATTATTTTTTTTATTCTTCTAATAACTAAAAATGTATCTGTGAATGTCCCATATGACAGGATAAAGATATGTCCACAAATAACCATAACTAACGTTTAACTTTCCCTGCAAAGGCACTGCAGAGCACAGGATGCTTCTCTCTGCTGTATTATTCTGCTGCTGTTGCTGGAGGTGAATAAAGGAACAAGAAAACAAAACCTCCAACTCCCTGGCAGTTTTTACAGGTGACATATTACCCATTTATTTCCATCCGTTCTAGTCAAAAACCATTTGTGTGTAAGGATTTTGCTGTAGTGAAATTAAATAGCTTTCTGTCAGCTGTACATTTGTACCCCGAGACATTTTGCTTTTTTTTGATTTCCTTCTCTTACCACTGACACACACACACACACACACACACACACACACACACACACACACACACACACAAATGAAAAATAAAGACATAAAAAAAAGATATGCACATGTGAGCAACTCCTCACAGAATCTATTTGATCCTATACACTTCCCACAAGATGATCGTTTAATCTTTTGATGCAGAGCCTGGTGAGGGTGAAATGAAAATACAGGAAGTCACATGATGTGTGAAATAAGGCTGTAAGGCGGTTTAGGACAGATGTGCTATTATGTTATGGGTCTATTTTAGGTGAGTGTGATGTTAACGGTGCGTCAGAGAACACAGTCTGTCCTCTAAACCCCACTGCAGCCTCAAGCTGCTTTCAGCAATACAAGCTCCCATGATCAATCGAAAGATCAATCTATCTGTCTGCCTGCCTGTGAATTCTGACTTCTAAAAAAGCTAATTCTTTGATAATAAAGCTGCAGTTATGCAAATAATACATTTTAAGTGGGTCAGGTCAAAGTAAAATAATAAAATAAAATAAAAAAAAATCCATGACTGCTGTTATGTTTGAATAAAAGTATTATTGGCAATTTAAGTTAAGCTGAAGAAATATACATATTAGAAACTTGAATTAAAAGAAAATTAAATTACTTCAACTTACGGTGAAAAAAAAGAAGAAAAAAAAAAAAAAAAAAGTGCGCATGACAGTGTTGTTGTTAAAACTAAAAATTGTTATTGGTAATTGAAACAAAGCTGAAATACAATAAATTACAAACATTACATGAAAATCGTAAACTTTTTTTTGTAATTTTTTGTAATTCTTGTACTGAAATTAAAAAATGGTAGCTAAATGGAAATATAAAAAAAGTAAAAACAAACATTATTATTAAAATGACAAACCTAATCTAAAAATAAAATGAAAAATTAAAATATAAAAATAAACACAATTGAAAATGTTAATAAATACTATCATAGTATTCAGATAATACTAATACAACACTGAAGCATAACAACCATTTTTTCCAATAAATGTCTTTTTCTTGAAAGTTAATTTAAGCAGTTACTTTGGATGTTACCACATAAATCGCATTTGCCATGTTGCCTGGCAACTTAAAAAAAAAAAAGATTTTTGCTCTTTGAATCTTATTTTCTGAGTAATCTATAAAAATACAGTACTAAAAATATATCTAAATGCAACACTAAATCAATACATAAAACAGACTCAAAACACCCTTCCTATAATTCCATTAGTCCAGGCTCATTTGAAGAAGTCCAGCACATCTAAAGTTGAGTGACTGTCCAGAGACAGCAAGGCCTTGGTTACTAATCAATACTGATTGATGTTATCTGCCGTTATCAGCCTTTAAATTCAAATGTCAGTCCCACTCGGTGTGACACTGCGAGATTAGAACACTCCATTTGGCATCGGGCTCTTTACTGTCTGACAGAGCGACGTCTGCTAGGCCTGCCCGGCGTGCTGTGCCAAGCGGTCTTCAAACCATGCCACCCAATTAGATTACAGCAAAATAGCAGCAGTTATTTTCCCTCGAAGTGCAGTTGAGAAGATGAAGAGCTATCTGTGTAAGCAGATATCGGACTTTAGCTGACTTAACACTGTGAGGTAGAGCCGGAAAGAGAAGTACATTAGTTACACGGCGCTGTAGTATGTCTTCACAGCTTGGTTATTTGAGACAATAAAACAAATCCAATTGCAGAGAGTATATTCTGTGACTACGCTTTGATAAATTAAGTTTCAGAGTAGCCTAATTTAAAGCACTTGGTGTGCTCATTATATTTGGATGCATACTCCATTACCTGTAGACACCTCGAAAGGTCAGTGCACATAGAGGAATCGAGTTAGCAATACAACGCAGACTGGCAGTTATCCTTAAATGTTCAGAGTTCAGTAACTGTTTAGTGAGTTTGTAGCAAGCTCAGAGCACTTAGCTTCTCTAATTGGAACCGTATTTCAACGGCTTGCATCAGTTAAACAAAACTGCTGGGAATACATTTCAATCTACCACCTATGGGTCTAACCTCAAAAACGGAGGTGCTCGCAGGAGATGGAGGAAAACAAACCTCAGAATGCAACAAATATCAAATGAAACACCATCTGGCCATGCCGGCTTCATTGTGTCTCCATGGACACTGGTGTAAATCACCGTCTACGCACGAACCTTGACGGGACCTACCCTCATCGCAGAGGAGACCCTGCCTTCCATAGGGGCAAAGACACACTGCTTCGAGCCGCGTCTGGGGAACGCAGGTGGCGCCGAGCGCACACGGGTTTCGCTCGCAGGCGGTGAACTGGCACAGCTTACCGGAGTAAAGCGAAGGACACGCGCAGAACCAGCTCTCCGCATCGCTGCATACGAGGAACCAAAATAAGTGGGAAAAACAGAGAGATCATTAGTACACCAATGAAATGTACCCGTACTGCATCATTACCTTCAGTGGAGTTTGCGTAGAAAGCATAAATTGGGAAGGGGCATTGGGGGGAGGGGTCAAAAAAGCAGAGGAGAATACAAATGAGAATACGGAGCAGAAGTGATGGAAGTCATACATCACCGGCCTGAACTCTAGAACATCCTTGTGAGCCAGACCAACATGAACTGATCTTGCAGTGCAAGACTAGGTAAAAGTGCATTTTTTATTCTTTAATTCTATACATAAGGAAATAAATAGCACTTGATTTGGTATATGATTAAAATGATGTATACTCTTATAAGATGAAGACTCCAAGTCAGTGATGGGTCCACTGACAAGTTCAGATGAGAAAAAATATACTGTAAAAACATGAATAATAAACAAATACAAACAATTGTAATATTTAATGGAAAAATATAAATAAATTTAATGTTACAATAGACAGAATTTGACATTAATACCATTTCATTCTACTTTGTAAACAGTGGTCAGAAATAGTGAGATGAATCACAAAATATTTAAGTATTAACTGCATTAGTCTGCCATCAACGGCTCCGTTACTAGGTCTAAAATGATGTTTTGGAATTAGCAACGCAGGCGTTGGATGAGATGCTTAAGAAATGAATCCTACACACAAGAGCGTTTTAAGGACAAAAACCGGTGTTGTGCCCAATTTTGACCCCCTGCCAAATTATTACCCCCCCACTCGTTCAAGTCGCTACCTGCTTGCCTA
>NW_015536481.1:1523467-1524206 GCF_001515605.1 Sinocyclocheilus anshuiensis
TTGCTCGAAAACACACACGTGCTAACGATGTTAGCGCTACTCTGATGATTTTTATCAGTAAAATAGTTTAGCAACTTAAAAGCTACATGACATTACTCACAAGCGAGGTAATAACAGCGCTGTTCTTGAAGAAGATGAACTTACAGTTTCGCTATTAGAGATGTTGTTGCCGAACACGGTTGAGAGACACACAGACTCAGGTAATTCACACACTATTAATCTCTCTCTCTCTCTCTCTTGAATAAATTCATTAAACCCCTCCCCCACACCTACTCCTAAACCTACCAGTACTAGGGGGGTAATAATCTGGCAGGGGGTCATAATTGGGCACAACACCGGCCTTGAAATATATAATCTGATCGATGTCTTGAGGTGTGGTAACCGTAGTAGGCTTCATTTAAATTAGAAATAAACAACAACCCTGGTCTTTCGTTTTTAACATGGATTGGATTGTCCATGTTTTGAGATCACATGAACAGTTGTATCATGCTGTTACTAATAACTACGTTTACATTATATAGCGCTTTCAGACAGTGCTCAAGGCGATAAGCATCTAGACAAAATACATCTAAAGAGTATATACATAATGCAGACATAACATTATACTTGTTAGGATGTCCATTTTAGGAAAGTTTTAATATGAGGCAGGGAAAAGACTTCTTAAGACGTCTTAAGTCGCAGGGGTATATTTGTAGCAATAGCCAAAAATACATTGTATGGGTCAAAATTATTGATTTTT
>NW_015536481.1:1524376-1529723 GCF_001515605.1 Sinocyclocheilus anshuiensis
CCCTCAGATTCCAGATTTTCAAATAGTTGTATCTTGGCCAAATATGTTCCTATCCTAACAAGCGTATAATAATAATAATAATAATAATAATGCGCTTATTTATTCAGCTTTCAGATGATGTATAAATCTCAATTTCGAAAAATTTACCCTTATGACTGGTTTTGTGGTCCAGGGTCATAAATATTCCCAAGACCACTGAGATGAAGAAGACTCGGCATAAGTAAACAAAAACATATTGAGTGCACCTTTAAAAATCCCATATTAATTTAAATAAGTGCATAACTAGACCTGAAGGCCATCTGCAAATGTAGACTCACATTCTGCTGATGTTGATCTAGCCTCACTGTAAGCAAATGATTAGAAATGCTCGAGCTAACGACTGACTGCCGAGTTGAAATTCCGCAAACAGAACTTTTATAATTCCAGGCTTTATCCCCAAGCGAGAGGGAGAGGGTGGGCCAGCATGATAAGCAATATTCAGACAAGACCTTCATAAGCTACCAGAAGATGTAGACTGCTTTCAAAGGTATAATATCAGATACAGGAAGCATAGGAGGAGTTTCAAATCTATAAATTAATAATGTGTTTTGAGCTGCAGCACAGCTGAATTGAAATATTTACATTCTGTCACTGGGATTTCGAACCAGTGCAAGTGACTGATACACACACACAAACAATACAGAATATTCCTAAAACCCGGGCATGAAAAGATTTGAATGACAACTATCTATGCAAGGAGAATTTGAATCCACTCATATTTTCATATAAAATCACTGGTACGCATACAAATGTTATAAAAATAATTGCACTTATGCAAACAACACTGGATAGGACAACATGCACCCTTCCCACTCTGTGAGACGCTAATCAAGTGACCTCGTTTGTACACAAGCACTCTTTGCACCGTTCCCAGGGAAAGACGGTGGATGGTTTGTCATTGCCTTTCAGGACAGCAGGGGGTAATGCCGCGGCAGACTGCGAGATTATTGCCCCGCATTATGTAGAACATGCAAACACATCTGTTTCTGTGACTGATTGCCCTTCACCAGCCATGCGAACTCAGACTGACGCAGGGAACAGTCAGGAGGAACATTCAGGTGTCCGCTGCATGTGGTGAGCCCCGTATGCAGCCAACGGTGTATGATCACAGGAGATGCGTTTAAAACTCTTCAAAGAAAGTCTTGACATTGCAGTGACATATTCTGTATTTTGATCATGACCCTTTTATTTTAAAAAGAAAAATAGACAAAATCAGAGTTGGGGTTTTGTGGATTTTAGCCTATTAACTTTGAGGTAATCTATATATAATAATAAAAATAATGATATATATACACATATGTACATATATACATGTATATATGTATACATGTATACATATACACACACACACACATACATATACTGCATATAAACCTTCAGCAGATATACAAATTTACATATTTAAAGATCTCTGTAAACATTAACACAATTCACTTTTTAATTAACAGCCTTTCTCTTCTGGAACTTATATATATATATATTTGGGGTCAATACATTAGTGTTTCTCTCTTATGCTCACCAAGGCTGCATTTAATTGATCAGAAATAAAAACAGTGATATTGTGAAATATTATTACTATTTAATACAACTGTTTTCTATTGTAACATATTTGAAAATTTAATTTATTCATGATGCAAAGCTGAATTTTCAGCAGCCATTACTTCAGTCTTCAGTGTCACGTGATACTTAAGCACCAAATCAGCATATTAGAATAATTTCTTAAGAAACATTTCTTATTATTTTCAAAAGGTTACACTTTATTTTAAGGTGTCCTTGTTACAGTGTAATTATACATTTAAGTACTGAGTAATATTAATTTACTACATGTACTTACTATATGGTTAGGGTTAGGCTTGGGGTTACTTGCATGTAATTATGCATAATTAATTATTATAATAGTAAGTACCTGTAACATGTGTAACAAGGACACCTTAAAATAAAGTGTTACCTTTTCAAATGCTAAAAATGGTTGTTTCAAATTTTTGTGGAAACTGTGATACATTTTTCAAGAGTCTTGGATAAACAGAAAGTTAAAAAGAACAGCATTTATTTAAAACACAAATCGTTTGTGGAATCATAGAAGTCTTTATGATAATGTCACTTTTGATCAATTTACTGCGTCTACGCTGAATTAAAAAAAAAAAAACACTTTTGAACGGTAGTGTATATAATCTTCAAAATTTTCCAAAATGAGCATCTTTCTTCACTCATTTTATTTGGCTCCACAAAATTGGATTAAAAATGCAATTAGATGATAATTAGACACCCCTCACTGCATTGCAACATCATGAGGTCACTGGACAAACATTTGACACTTGTATAATATTTGGTCAAGCTCTTAGAAACATACTGTTGCCAATACGGTTCACAGAGGTCATCCTGCATTCAATTATATAAAGATCCTGATTTAAATGAACTCGATGACCGTGGGGTATTATCTAAGACAGTCAAGAGACCGAAACCATGAACATTTGTGTGTGTTTTGGGCAGAATGAAGGTGAATCAGAGGTCACTGCTTCAAAACAAGAGACTTGGGAATAAAAAAAACAGAAATTTTTCTTTGTAATCTATGTGCTGTTCTGAAAACCTGGCTACAGACATCTCCACTAAATTGAGTCAAATGCCTTCCTGACGCACAACTCTCCCAGCAGATATAATGAGCTGCAATCACCACGGACCATTTCAGCTGCACAAGTGAGCTTCTGGAAGCAAACGTGTATGAATAATTTAACAATTGAAAGCGTTCACCATGTCTGTTTAAGTAAGGGTGCATCAAGAAAATAAGGTAAGCAGACAAAAAGAGTCTCTGACCTCCGGCTTGCTTTTCTAAAGCTACCGCACAGATTGTAAACATCACAAATATCTTAGAGGTATCAATAAAATAGATAAATCCTCATTCTGTTTAATAGTCATCTGATAGAATTAAAAAATCAACGCAAACCCAGATAATTTAACAATACTGACCAAAGGCAGCATTTAAAATTCAAAGATCTCAGCTGTAAACGCAGACCCAAAATGGAGAGGCCGGTCCTCCAAACGTGCTGGATTGCCTGTTTAGTGGGCCAAGCACTCGATTATACACTTGGGCGGGCGTGACACACTCAGTAAAAGAGTTTAGTGCTCAGCTCGACAGCGAGGTGAATGATGTCGCTTTATGGGAATTAAATGAACGGCTGATGTACAGCTGTTCGCTCCTGCCCTCCGCATGCTCCAGCCGTTACCCAGTGGAGGTGGGCAGAATCAGTCTCAAAGTCAAAGGATTACAACCTTTAAAGACATGAATCACTGCAAGAACTCAACACTAGTAAAGGGACTTAAAATAAGAAGCCAGGTATTTTGAATGCTCACATCATGTCCAAATCCACAGCCATATATGCACTTTTGGAAACTTTTAGAAATGGCAGAGAAAAAATGGATGAGGAAATGGAGGTAAAATACCATTCTGGGAGATGAAAATAAAGAGAAATTACTCTAAGCAGAAGCAAAAGGCAAGGAAAGAGGGAATATGTTTGAGAACCATCTGTTGAGAAAAACTGGCCTGCTAACGTCAGCTGCTGGCTTGGAGAAAACGTCCATTTTTTGTGGCTCCATCCTCTCTTCTCGGCTAACTGGGATTACCATTAGGACATCTTCCAGGGCTATTATCTGCCTCACATGAGTGCAGCTAGTTTTATGCTTTTAAAGTAAATGCAGACTGCTAGAAAAAAAGAAAAATAGCCACTGCCTTTCAGACTAAAAATGAATGATTACATACAAGATATCTAACCAGCGAATCAAAAGAATGCCATGTGATTAAAGAGAATACTCTGCCGATCTGTTTACAGGAAACTTCTCTGTGGGACAGAAGATAAAAGAAAGGACAGTAATCACCACAGAAAAAGACCATTCAAACACAAACCAAATGTTGAGACTGGACTTCTCAATGGCTCATCACATAAAAGTCAGTGAAGGGGGTAATGCACCAGGTTGGTTCTTGATATTAAAAAAAAAAAAAAAAAATTTTCACAGAGCACTTGGGCAAAACAGACTTCTCCAAGATAGGTTTAGAACCAGAAATGAGGATGCTACCACGTACAAGACTTTGTTTAAAATGGAACACCTACATAAAACAACAACAAAACAATTTACAATTATATTAAATAATTCTATCATTTAATAATATTATATTGTCATTCAATTATACAAATTATAACTTGTTTTTATTATTATTTTGTACATTGATTATTGGTCATTTATCAAATAAATGACAATAAACAACAGGACAAAAGTTTGGAAAATTGGAGTAATTACAGGAACAAAAAGCAGGTGTCTAATTGCATATTACTTTTCAAATTATGAACCAAAAGCAAGATTGCACAGTATTAATGGGTCATTTGTTATTTCCAGACAAGTTTTTTTATTGCAATATTCCTTTAAACTCATTCAGTATATAATGAATGAATTTAGACCATCGGTTTTGTACACAAAGGTAAATGGCACCTCATCTTTGTGTTTAGGTTTAAGTTCAGAGCCAGTTCTCTGTAGTCCTTCAGGAGAACCGCTCCACAGCTGTCAGATGCAGAGTTCCAGAGCTAGCGCTGAGTGCCTGTGCTCACGCTGCTGTAGTGAAGCACGCGATCGGCTGAGCAAAAGGCATTTTCAAGACTGACATTTACATGGATTTGTAATAAATATCTCATTAGGTGAAATTAAAAAACTCTGGTGGTCTTGTGTTGACAAATGAACCTTTTGTCATGTTTTACACTTCACATCACAACTCCAGAACTCTGGTGAAGAGCAACACATAGCTATTCGTGTCAGGAACAGAAATTTGCTAATTTATTATATTGCACCACAATAAATTTTAGTATTGCAATAATTTTCAGTACCAGTATACTAGGAAACTACAATATGATAAATACCCAGCTAACAAAAATGTTATAAGAACGTTTCCATAAAGTTATATAGACATTTCAGAATTTTCCCAGAACGTTCAAAATGTTTTTTTAAATGTTTTAATAATGTTTTTTTTTCTCGTTTATGCTAATGTTAAAGGAACATTCCATTTTATCACTTAAACATTATGGGAACAATAATTTTCAGTGTTGTCTGAACATTCTGAAACAATGTAATGTGGTGTTTGGGTTTTGTCATGTTCATGTTTTCCATGTCTTTTATTTTGTAGTTTGATTCCTGCTCTTTGTGTCATGCCTCCCCTGCCCTCATGTATTCATGCCATTGGTTCCTCTGTTCATTGTGTCATGTTCTGATTGGTTGTCTGTCATGTGTCTTGTTTCCCATTGGTTTGTTCATGTCATGTGACCCTCAT
>NW_015536481.1:1529875-1552627 GCF_001515605.1 Sinocyclocheilus anshuiensis
TTATTGTTTGGATGTTTGGATCACCTTTGTAAATAAACTGCACTTGGGTTCTTCACTACACTCGCCTTCAGTGGATGATTCATTACAGAATACACGACCCCAATAATGAACCCAGCAGTTTCACGCCTCCTCTGCCTTCGTCAAGGCGACAGGCCTATTGGAGGACTATGTGGAGGATTTTTGTGAACTTTCTAACCATGTGGATTTTAATGACGTGGTGCTCAAAGACATTTTCCGTCATGGATTAAACGAGCCCATTTGCTCCCAGCTTCCTGGGGGAAAGGTTCACTGGTCCCTTGCCGAGTATATAGACTTTGCTCTGCGGTTGAGTGGATCTGCTTTCACTGTGGGTGTCGTGGAGAAGGAACACGGCACTAAACCAGAGCCAGAGTCTGCTCACGTCACGTCTGCCAAGCCACAGCCTGCTCGCGTCACGCCTGCTACTCCAGGGTCTGCTCACGTCACGCCTGCCAAGCCACAGCCTGCACACGTCATGTCTGCTACGCCAAAGCCTGCTCACGTCATGCCCGCTACTCCAGGACCTGCTCCCATCATGCCAGTTAAGTTAAAGTTTACTCATATCATGTCTACAAATTCAAAGCCTGATCACATCATGTCTGCCAAGCCAGAGTCTGATAACATCATGTCTGCTACCCCAGGGCTTGCTCACGTCATACCTACCAAGCCAGCGCCTGTTCACCTCATGCCTGCTACGCCAAGTCCTCTTCACGTCATGTCGGCCAAGCCAGAGCCTACCCACGTCATGCCTGCCGCGCCCGAGTCCCCGGCCAAGATGGCCGCCGCGCCCGAGTCCCCGGCCAAGATGGCCACCACGCCTGAGTCGGACGCGGAGCTTGGGCCAAGACTGAAAAGACTGATAGCTAGCGTGATGGACTTACCACTGATGTCGGTGAGAGCTGCAGGCATCCCGTTGACGTGACTGAAAAGACTGATTGCTAGTGTGATGGACCCACCTCTAATGTCGGTGCGAGCTGCAGGCATCCCAGTGACATCCGCGCTCTCAAGCCCCGCCATCTTAGAGGTCATGCCACACTCTGCTGCCCTTCCTGTAATGGCGGTCGCCATTTTGAGCGTGTGGGCTGCACACTGCGCTCCAGAGTCCTCTCCTGTCCACGAGTCTGCTCCTGAGGCCTCTTCGGTCCACGAGTCTGCTCCAAGGGCCTCTTCTGTACTTGAATCTGCCCCAGAGGCCTTTCCTGCCTATGAGCCCACCATGGCCCCCCAGTCTGCCTGCTCCGCCATGGCTCCCTGCTCTGCCTGTTCCTCTTCATGGGCCTGGCCCTCCATCCCTCCCCCCAGTTCCGCCTCCACTCCACCACCCTCCTGGATTTTGGGTTTTGTTTGGGCGTCTGGAGCCACCCTTAGAGGGGGGGAAATGTAATGTAGTGTTTGGGTTTTGTGTCATGTTCATGTTTTCATGTCTTTTATTTTGTAATTAGAGTCCTCTTCTGTCCACGAGTCTGCTCCTGAGGCCTCTTCGGTCCACGAGTCTGCTCCAAGGGCCTCTTCTGTACTTGAATCTGCCCCAGAGGCCTTTCCTGCCTATGAGTCTGTCCCTGAGGCCTTTCCTATCCATGAGTCTGCACCAAGGGCCTTTCCTGTGCATGAATCCGCTGCAGAACCTCCTGAGGTGGTGGTGTCCGCTTCCGAACTCACTGCCTGCTCTGTCATGGCCACAGAGGCCGTTCATGAACTCACAGACTGTCTTGTCACAGCCACGGAGGCCGTTCACGAACTCACTGTCTGCCCTGTCACGGCCACAAGTACTAGTAACATTTAAAAAAAATGTTAGATGAACGTCCAACTGAAGTGTTTCAGAAAAAACATTCCATGAATAATGTGTAAGTAATGATTTTGTGCTAACATTGAGAACATTATTAAATACCAGATAACTTTCAATGTATTAACATTACTGGAAGAACATTTGTTCATAACTTTGCCAGAACATTAGCCAAAGGTCTAAGTATATTCCCTGTTAGCTGGGTATGCATTAAAAAAAAAATACTGAAATGTTCAACTATTTTTTATTTTTATTTTTTTAATGCTGATGCAGAATGTTATTCAAACAGATGAAAACTGGTGCGACACTACATATATATATATATATATATATATATATAGGGCTGTCAATCGATTATTTTTTTTTAATCGTGATTAATCGCATGATTGTCACGAGTTAACTCGTGATTAAATCAACTTAAATCACACATTTTTATCTGTTCTAAATGTACCTTAAATGAATACTTTAAGTTTTTAATACTCTAATCAACATGGGCATGGAGAAATATGGATGCTTTATGCAAATGTGTTTATTATTAATTAAACCATACTCAACAGTGCATAAAGAATTCAGATACAGGTTTTCACAAAAGGTCTGCCCTGTCACGGCCACAGAGGCCATTCACGAACTCACTGCCGGTCCTGCTATGGCCAAGGAGATCGTTCACGAACTCACTGCCTGTCCTGCTACGGCCAAGGAGGCCGTGGATGCTTTATGCAAATGTGTTTATTATTAATTAAACCATACTCAACAGTGCATAAAGAATTCAGATACAGGTTTTCACAAAAAAAGTTTTTTTTTAAACCATTTTAAAGAAATTGAATCAAAAGAATATTAATTTAAACAATTATCAATAATTATTATATTAATGAAATAACTATTTTACTGGTTTAATTGTTTAGATTTTTATAATGCATTATCTTCTTATCGATCTACCAGTTCACATTTGCAACTGCGTGTTTGCTGCATAAAAACATGGGTGGATGTTCGCATTGGTCTGAACAGACGGGCTTATAGAAAATGCAAATTCATACTCTGCCAGCAGATGGTGCTGTCGGAACGGCAGAAATAAAGCAGTTTCTCTGACTGTAAACTAAGTGCAGTTAAAATGAATTTGCATTAATGTGTTATCAACGAGTTAATTTTGACATCCCTAATACACACACACACACACACACACACACACAATGTCAAAATTAACTTTATTTATTATCTATATCCATCTCTTGTTGGGTCAACAACCCAAACAAATTACAATTACAAATGATCTGACACCTACGTTGACAATTGTGGATTTGAGATGGATTAAGGGTAATTTGAAATTGGATCATGACCCACTGAACAGAATCATGACGAGCCAAAAGATTCCCACCCAAAACATGCTTTGAACAGAAAAAGTAAACAAAACTCAAATAATGTGTAATTATAAACCATTGGTTGTAGACAACACAAAAACACTGCCTGTGATTTAACAAAGCACATTCACACATCACTCGCGTCCCTGCAATCAGGCCTTTGATTACCACTATTTAAAACTCAAGTGAGCATCTTCATAGCATCTGCATATCATTGACAATATTTACAAACTCCATGCCCTAGCAAAAGCACTAAATTTAGTAGAAAATTGTATGCCAAATATTGAAAACTTGAGATGCTTGTGAAAAAATGCTGATTGATGAGCATGACGGCTACATGTACAGTGAGGAACTCTTCGGGTCACATGTTGTTTACACCCCAGTGCATCAACAAGAATGAAAAAGTCCTTTATCGAAACACAGCCAATTACAGTCATTTTCATCTGCAGCTTGTTTTAAAGGGGTCATATGATGCGATTTCAAGTTTTCCTTTCTCTTTGGAGTGTTACAAGCTGTTAGTGAATTGATAAGATCCCTAAAGTTGCAAAGACTAAAGTCTCAAACCCAAAGAGATATTCTTTATAAAAGTTAAGACTGGTCCACGCCCTCCTAAAACGCCTCGTTTAAACACCCCCCCACGTCTACATCACAATGTGGGAAGATTTGCATAATGCCGCCCAAATGTTCACGCAAAGAAAGAAGGCGTAACTTTGTTGCTGCCACCACCGCCGCCATGTTGTGAAGACGCTGTGAGTTTCGTTGCGAAAGCGAAAATACTTTGTTTGGCCTTCCAAAAGAGGACACGACTAGAAATCAGTGGTTAAGTTGTATTTACAACACTGTTCCAGAACATGGCATCACAGTATGGTAATGGGTGTAACATTTGTCACATGCTTGAGGTATTCGGCCAATCACAACGCACTGGATAGCTGGCCAATCAGAGCACACCTTGCTTTTCAGAACGATGAGCTTTGTAAAAATCAACGCGTTTCAGAAAGGCGGGGCATAAAGGAGAAACAATAATGTACAGTATGTGGAAAATGTGTTTTTTGAACCTTAAACCGCATAAACATTTCATTACACCAAATACACAAAATAATGTTCTTTTTAGCAACATCATATGACCCCTTTAACAGACACATTGAAAACATTAATTGCAGAAAGAACCTTTAAAATCATACCTGCTACAGGTTCCTCCATTACGGCAGGGTTGGTGCTGGCAGGCTGCAGCGTCACAGTTCTGAATATTTTGGCCTCTGATTGCTTCCCCTACCACATACAGCTCTTTGGAGCCCATCTGCAGTTCATGTATGCAGCCAATGAAGCCAGAGACATTCCCAATGTTGTGGTGCATCTCTGAGAGGGATGGAACGCCACCAAGGAATGTGGGGCCGAACACCACCTGAGCGTTGGGAGGAAGAAAGGTGACATATGCTAACAATAATGACTCTTTTATCTTGTTAAAGAGATTCATGTTAAATTAGCCTGCATTTTAAAATACAATACTGTTCAAAATATGGGGTTGGTAAGATGTCTTTTTATTTTTTTTTAAGTGTCTTATGCTCACTAAGGCTGTATTTATTTAATGAAATTTACAGTAAAACTGTAATACTGTAAAATATAATTATATTATATTTAAATAACTTGTCTATTTGAATATATTTAAAAAATTTAATTTATTCTTGCAGCAAAATACCATTACTCCAGTTTTCAGCTACACATGAACCTTCAGAAGTCATTCTAATATGCTGATTTGCTGCTCAAGAAACATTTCTTATTATCAGTATTGAGAATGGTAGAGCTGCTTAATATTTTTGTAGAGACCGTGATACTGTCACTGTTTAACTATTTAATGCATCCTTCTTGAAAAGAGAGAGAGAAAAAAAAAAAAAAACACTGACCTAAAACTTTTGATTGGCAGTGTGTGTTTTGGGATAGTAAAGTGTTAGATTTTGGCAAAAAGCTACATATTGTAGGTTACAATACACTTTATTCTTTCTTACACAAAGATATGTGATTACAGTGTGCAATAACTGTTTTGAAGTCAATGGCTCTTATACCTTGGCAATTATAATCAGAGATAAAAGCAAAGTTTTTATCTTTGAAAGGATTTATGTGGAGCTGCTACAGTAGCTTAAAGGACCTTTTGCTGCTGTATGCATTTAGCAATCATTGTTCATTCATTTAGGTCAAAAGCTAATTATTCTTTTGAAAAAATACAGTTGATTGGTTTTGATCAAGACAAGATTAAACATCTTTCCAATTTTCAATAACATATTAGTGACTCCGTCTGAGATATTTTTTGCCTTCGTAATCATCTATTCTTGCTTAATCATGTTGGCTGGACAACAAACCTTGTACAAACTTTTAAAAGAAAATCTTAAGACAAAAGTATCTTATTTTTCATCAATCTTCTCTTGCTTTTTTTTCTATCCTCAGCAACTGCCCAGTAACAACCCCTTAGCAAGCACATGTATACATATATAACTGTTTTCGAAGTACACAAGGCCTATATAGCTTTCAAACATCACTTCATACCGTCTAACTATTCAAACTACACAAGGCCTATAGAATCATAAGACTTACAACTAACCTTCAAACTGTTTTAAACTTTCAGACTGGGCTTCAAAAGTTTGTCATCTTCTTGGCCATTTGACAGACATTTCGATAAACATCTCCCATAAGGCCTCCAGTGATTTTATTTTATGCAGCTCTATAAATGGATTTGTAAGGCCATTATATTCTGATTAAGTATCTTATAGTCTGTTGAAGGTCTGATTGCAGCACAGCACTCTCTGAGGTTCTCATCAATTAGGACACAAACACAAACCTATTATTTAACTTGAATGATCAAACTTATTTCTGCAACAAATAGCATTACACCTGCTCTCAAGACTGAGGTGCCTTCTTTACAAAAACAACGGCATAATAACCTACCTGCCTGCAAATATATTCTTTTCCTTAACAATAGCCAAAACGCTGTGTAAATGTGGATGTGACAACTTTTAATCCTTCTTGTGTGTGTGTGTGTGTGTGTGTGTGTGTGTGTGTGTGGATACACACATGCATAATATACACACATTTTTGAAATTTCTATAATTTTCTTTTAATTGTTCTTATGTTAAAATGGTTAAAGAATGGTTAAAGTAAATCAGACAATTCATAGATAAATTATAGATCGTCAGAGTCATTCAAATGATCGAATATGCAGAAGCAGGTTTACCTCTGACACAGGCTGATCCATATATTTCTGCTGCCGATTAGCAGTTCCATTAGCAACATCTATTTCAATGATACAGAGACGGTCATTGTCACGAGATGGCAATGCATATCTAAAAGAGAGAGAGACAGAGAGAAGGGAATACAGATCAAGAATAAGAGAGTAAGACAGAAACAGGGCATAGGATGGAGGAAGGAAAATCTCAGTAGATCATGCAGCATTCACAATAAAGCCATTTAAGCATGAAAACAACACAAATTGGTGAAGGGAGTTCTGGGATACTACTAGGACACTCCACGGAAGAAAAATCACCTCAAACTCCTAAACAAGCAGTAAAAATATTCATCTTCCGAGCTTGTGTTCTGTCTCCATCCTTTGTTATTCTGCTACTCCAGCAATATATTTTCTCAATCTCAAACCGTCAAAAGACAACTCCTTCCTGCTCACAGACTGAAAAATAATCCATTTCACGAACGTAATGCAACAGTAAAAGCTGCTTAATGTTTCAACAATCTCCCCCACGAAGCTTTCAACTGTGTCTTCGCCTATATCCTGACATGATCCAACTGTTATTCTGCAAAAAACATCACCATCCTCACAAAAAAATACATACAAACATTTAATTGGCGTCCATATGCAAAAGTCATGGATTTCCTCGCTGTCCAATCAGCTCAAGACTCAAGACTTGCTTATTCGAGCACCAGCTTTTGATTTCAGCCCATGTTGAGTTCAGGGCAAGGAGGGGAGAAAAATCCCCTCTCCTTTAATGACCAGATGTGAGCAATCAAGGTGATTGCCCTCATGCTAATTTGAAACAGCCTTGCAGGACACCTCCCTGAAGGCAATCAAAGCCCTACAACTTCAGGTAGCACTAATTACAACACTGGGGAAGTTATGAGAGTCGCTATGCATACAGATTGACAAATTAATGCCCGATTGGGATTATGAGAAGGAAATTCAACATGACTGACAGCACCGCCGCTGAACCGGTATTGCTGATGAATCCTGAACATAAGGACATGAGCTGATTCGATTGTTCGTGGAGGCTCCTGCAACGACTTTAATATTCTGATATTAGTCCAAGTAGCGTGATGTTATGAGGTGCTAATTATTTTAATCATGGCTCAATAATCACTTTAGGTGCATTGGACAGCTGTTTGCATTTATAGAGACTTCTCATCAGGTTTAATGTGTCCTATATGATATGATGATTTCAGCGTTGGCAGTAAATGCAGGAGCATGTATGGACTATTTTAACACAAAAGATATTTTGAAAAACTAAAAAAATGTGTTTTTACAGTTAACTATAGTTAACTAAAACTGAAACGAAAACCACAAAAAAAAATCTTTATTGAAATAAACTGAAAAAAAAAAAAAATACTAGTTGCCAAATTTTAATTTAGTTTACCCTGATGTACAAACATATGTAAAAATAAAACAAAAAATGTATTGTCATCTTTAAAAAAAATACAAAAAATGTAAAGGAAAAACCCTCCACTAAAAACACTTTAAAAATAACTAAAATTAAAATGAAAACAAAATATAAAAACTGATTCAAAATATTAATTAAAACTACATTAGTATTTCAGTACTACTAAAATAACACCAGTTTAACAAATTAATGGCATGCGATTTTCAAGCAGTATTGTGGGCAATTGTGTTTAAAACGAAACTCCTTCCCAGCTCATGTAACTGTTTTCTTCTCCAGACACATTTAAATGCCACCCACTGAGATCTACAGGGGTTCAGAGCATTAAATCAAATGAACCACAGGCAACAAAGAGAGAGTAAAAAAAAAAGACAGATTCCACAAACACCCACATTACATTTCCGCTGGACAGTACGAACATGATGTTAAAAAGGATTTAAATGTCACTTTATAAAGTGTGGCAGATGACACAATCTTAAATGGCTAGATGCTACCAAATGGCAAAGACGGCTAATATTTCTCAAGGTGCATATTAAAAAGATCTAAAGGAACATCTAGTGCAGCGCTCCAGTGTCTGTGCTGTGTCTGAGCATGACTGTGATGATCTAACTGGGCGCTGCTGTCATTCTTTCTGATGAGCTCTTGTGGACACATGGATCAGTGACTTGTGGAGATCAGTCAGATCTCATTATCTGTTTACTTTAATGGAAAACTTTTATTTCTTATAAAGCACAAAGCATATACACTTCAATTCAAAAGTTTGGGGATTTTTTAAATATTTGTGAAAGAAGAGTTTTATGCTCACCAAGGCTGCATTTATTTGATCAGAAATCCAGTACAAAATAGTAATATTGTGAAATAGTTTTGCAGTTTTAAATAACTCTTTTATATTTAAATATGTTTTAAAATGTAATTTATTTCTGTGATGAAAAAGCTGAATTTTCAGCAGCCATTACTCCAGTCTTCAGCAATAACAAGTAGCAAATAAATTATTTTGATATGTTCCATCCATTTGCACAAAAAACACATTCTATTTAATGGGCTCTTTTTAAAAACCATGAATACATTTATAATAACTGATGACATGAATACACTGTGAATCCTGAACTGATTCATTTTAATTCATATAAAATGTGACCAGGGCAGTCAAAACTGAGAGAAAACACTGTATTTCTAAGTCTACAGGATAATTCAAAGTGTCACCCTGCCTGAAACCAGCCACGTGTCAGGTATAGAAATATGCCTTATCAAAATTGTATAACCCCTCAGAACACCCTTTTCTTTTTCTTTTTCATTATTTAGTTATTCTCTTAAATGACAATCAAATCAAAATGGACTCGTTGAGTGCAAAGATAGAAAATGTGAGTTAACTTGCCACCATAATGCTGGGCTGTTATTCATGGTTGCCATGGTGTTGGCACGCAGTTGCTAAGGTGGTTTTAGTCACTGCCATTTGTTTGCTATGCTGTTATGGGTTGCTAGGCATTCCACCACCCATATTTACTACTAAAAAACTACTTATTTTAAAAAGATGTGGTTCCTTTATAATATCATAGATTTATATTTTACTGGTAAAATATGTCATTGCTCAGAGGGTTTGTGGAGGTGATTCTGTGTAAATGTGCTCAGACCTGATGCAACATCGTGACATCTCTCTCTCACACACACACACATTACTCGACAACTATGTAATCTAAAAGCTGAATATAATTGCAGTTCATGCCACAGTTCACTAGAATGGATGCTGGGAGACGCAGAGCATCGCGGGGCCACTATTGGTCTGACTACAAAACATGTATAAAGCACTGGCAACAGATGGCAGTAAAACATCATGAAGCTGCAGTTCTGAAAGTACAAACGCACACACACACTGCTACTTCTTTATAGGTGGACGTGAAAACAAAGGCAGAAATTAGAGAGGACTTTTACTTCATACCACATTGCAAGTCCAACAGGAACAGCAATAATAACAAGTGGCGATATGACGGGTGATAATTGCACACAGAAAAACCATCAACACAATTCCCTGTTGGCCCACGGATAATGTACAGAAAAAATATGTTTATGCTAATTAAGGGCTGTTAAATAGATCTACAATTCTTGAATTAATTCATGCATCCACTTCGACCTGCTCTTCATCTGAATGAGAGCCATTAAGAGCCACAATTGCAGCCACTCATTGATCATTTTTATCACATTGTCCACAACATGTCAATAGCTCAAACTGACTGTGTCATCATAAGCAACCTAAGATGAATACAGAACTGAAGAGTTTTGTTCCCACATGCATGTTTTCTGAGAGGTGCGCAAAAGCCGGTGGCGATAATGGTGCTTCCCTTGATCACCCCCTCCGAGGGAGCCGATAAAGACAGGCGCAGCCCCTTAGACTCGCTCAAACAGCTGCACTGACTTTCTTGCATTAAAGCATCAAGCCAATTTTTGCATAACAAGCTCACTCGAATGGCTTCAGTTATTTTGGGCAGCCTGTGTTCTTAGTCATGTCTCCAGCTGATCTTCCAGACCCAAATTACAGGCGGCGTGCTTTCTACGGCTTTGAGACGCTGCTCCAGATGAGGTATTTTGAGAGTAGTCTGACTACTTGCCTGATTAAAAATAACAATGCTTACAGCCTGCCAGACACAAATATTACTTTCAGAAAGCTGGTATATTTTACAAGCATGCATGAAAGAAAAATTTGAGGAGTAGCTGCATTGGGAATATGGTGATTACAGTAAGGCTCTTTTAGAGACTCTGCAATTGTAAATCGGCAATTACGCCCTACGGCTTTGAGACGCTGCTCCAGATGAGGTATTTTGAGAGTAGTCTGACTACTTGCCTGATTAAAAATAACAATGCTTACAGCCTGCCAGACACAAATATTACTTTCAGAAAGCTGGTATATTTTACAAGCATGCATGAAAGAAAAATTTGAGGAGTAGCTGCATTGGGAATATGGTGATTACAGTAAGGCTCTTTTAGAGACTCTGCAATTGTAAATCGGCAATTGTTCCAATCCCCAATAGTGGCCTGCAAAATGGACTGCAAATGGTTATTTGGTGCATGAGATGTGATTGTGGCCATTATCATGACATGCACTATGACGAAGTTAAGGACACATGTAAATTGCATGTATTTTCATATTAAACATTGCAAACGCTGTGTAAATTTATGTAAATATGCTGTATATATTTACATTTTATATATATATATATATATATATATATATACACTGTATATATAACATTTAAGTATTAAGAAATTAATACTTTTATTCAGCAGGGATACATTAAATATTTAATTGAATGAAAAGTGACAGTATAATGGTTTCCACTAAAATATTAAGCAGCTCAGCTGTTTTTACACTGATTATAGTAAAAAAAAAAAGTATAAAAAAATATTAGAATGATTCTTGAAGGATCACATGGCACTTAAGACTGAAGTAATGTCTGCTGAAAATTCAGCTTTGCATCAAAGGAATAAATTACATTTTAAAATATAATAAAATAAAAATGTGTTATTTTAAATTGTAATAATATTTCAAAACATTACTGTTTTTACTGTATGTTTTAACAGACAGACAGACAGACAGACAGATAGATAGATAGATAGATAGATAGATAGATAGATGAACTACACAGAGAAGGAAGGAGCTCTTGCAAATTTTCTGTTTGAGCACATTGTCTTGCCTGTGTTTTTGACATATTTCATATTCAAAGTAATTTCATGGTCTTAAATGTAATAATATAAGCAATGTAAAAAGCAAATTCAACAACTCGAGGACAAACTATACAGCACCAAAATGGGGTCTCAGCAGTTACTGGGAAATAAATAGGAAAGAAGCAAAAATATCTGCAGATCTAATGCATTGATTCACAGAGCAGCCGCATTAAGAATGCTTCCCTTTTTTTTTTCAAACAAACCCAGCAGTAGTTCCCCAGGAATAAATGGCATACATTTAAATGATAATATGTGCTAGGGAATGGAAAGTTTATGTGTAATAAAGGACAGGATGCGATGCTGTGTCTCATGCTTGTTGACCTTTGGCTTTGTGTGAACAGAAATGACTCATCAATCACAGCAGAAGCATCTGACAATATACACAGACATACATAGACATACAAACACTCGCAATAGACTTACAGGGTAAACAATATGCCACCACCGCAAGCCTTTAACCTAATTTAACCTGTCTGCTGCACACACCAGATTAAGCAAACTTAACATTGAAAAGCCTCCAGCAATACATATGGAAGATCAACAGACCATATCAGAGGGGTAACCTTACATGCAGTGTCGACTACGAACAGTATGCATTTAAAAAAAGCCAACAGCAATGTATACTGCTTATTTGCCGTATTTCCATCCATAACAATCCAAAAAAATAAAAAAAGAAAGAGAAACGAGAAGAGGAGGGACGGACCACTTAGAAACAGCACAGTCAAACTGCGTTCACAAAGTATGAATTAATAAGATCAACGTATGAATAAAAGATTGTTCTTCAAGTGAAATGAATACATGAAACATTCACAACAGAACATTATTCCCAGAAATGGGAGAGAGGGAGAATGAGGTGTAAGTTTCAGACTTCTTTAAAACTCTGAGGTATGCTTTGATGTCTGAAATCTAGATCAGCAGTTTAGGAAGACTGATCAAAAAGTTTGGACTAAAGCATTCCTTCTATCATTTCTTGAAACGATGCAGCGGTGGATTGTTGCGCAGTCGACTCATCCACTTGTCACTTGATATGAATTTATGTGAGCTGAATAAGATCATATAAGATAGAAATGTATTGATCCCTGAGGGGAAATTTGCTTGTCACAATGGCACAGTGTCACGCAGAACAGAACTGTGCATCATGGGCCAGTAGACACAAAAGGGCAAGAGAGAAGAGAACAAAATGAACACAATAATAGTGAATCACTTACAATACTTAAAATAAAAACATGCACATATAATAAACACCATACAGGATGCAATCAGCACACGAGTGGCTAACAGCATTTTTGATTGATAGCTTCAAGTTATAATTGAGTTATAATTATACAGTTAACGTATTAACAACTGGACTTTTTCCCCCCTTTTTCCTCTAGACTGTTATATGGCTGGTCAAATACATGCATGCAGTATGTACTCTCAGTGCTCTTACTATTTAGCATTATGTTGTATGTACTGTATACAGTGCACTGTATACTAGAGCTCATGCATGAATGTAATATCAGATGAACTACTGCATTTGACAATGTGCAGGATAGAGCAGAACTCACTGCGTGGGATACTGTATCTAACAAAGTAATGCACTCAACTTGACCTTCCGCTTGCACTGCGACGAATGAACCAGAAGTAAATCCAAGTGCAACTTCAACTGTTTTGATTTTTAACTGTACTGGTGGAGTTTCTTTTTTTATTTCTTTTTTTTACTTTTTGACATTTCAGTTTAGCTTCCCCAAACTCAGTCTGACTGTTAATATGACAATCATTCTTAAATATACATATATATTTACCTTGTTTACTAATTAGCCATAGGTAGAATACATTTTTCTCAACATTTCTCTTGACATGAACATTTGAATCTAAATGAGTATTCTGGCAAATTATATTTTTCTTCCATCACAGTTCATAAATAGACAATTAATTTATTAAATATTGCGACAGATATAAAACATTTCTACAGGTGGGATTTTCATCATTCAGATACTGTTATAGGTTTTATTAATATTTTGAATTTGTTTTTATTTTTATATTTTCTATTTTAATTTTAGTAAAAGTTTTAGTAATTTTGTTGTGTTTTTGTCATTATCTTTTTTTTTTTTTAAATATGTCTATTTAATTTTTAATATTTTTTATTTCAGTTTAAAATTTTAGTTCACCAAGTTAACTAAATAAAATTAAACCAGCTAAAACTAGTTTAAGTTTTTAAATAGTTTTAATTGTATTTCAGTTAACATGTATTATATTTAAAGTAATAAAATATTTACAATAAGTGTTTATTATTAGTTTATAATAGTAATAACAACAAATATCTATAATAGTTTATTTTATTTCAAGTTTTGTATGGTTTTAGTTTTTGCACACTGAATTTATTTTTATTGCTAATGGTGCTTTGCACCTTTTTACGTTTGTCCTAAAACGTGATCCTAAATGAATACATAATCCATAAGTAAAGGTGCAACGTGACATGTTTCAGTTAACTGAGACAACTGACAAGGTTTTCAATCATTCTTCAACTGCTCAAAAGCTGCTATAATTCAGTTGGCCTCATCTATAAACATTGTCATCTCAAGTGTTGAAGGACTTTCGCCAAGTAGACCGTTGACACAGACTTGAGCGTCTCAAACTCCCCGTACTGCTCTCAGGTATATATCATCAGGGGCCAATGATTTACATTACTGTCTCCATTGCCTGATTTTTCAAGTGACCCATTACACGGTGGCAATGGAAAATCTGAGATGATGGGAATCCCCACAAAGAGTTAGATAATCAACAGCATCATTCAACATCAAGTCACACAAAGAAGAAACACACAAACGTACACAAATTATGTGGACACCTGAACACTACATCCAAATTTGACTGTGGAGCATTTTAAAATATATGGAGTTAGCCCTCCTTTTGCAGCTATAACAGCTTCCACTCTTCTGGGAAGGCTTTACACTTGATGTTAGCAACTTGATGTTGCAGGGATTTGCTCCCATTCAGACACAAGAGGTCAGGCAGTCAGCATTCCAATTCATCCCAATGGTGGTTCAGGTCTGGGCTTTATGCAGGGCAGTCAAGTTTTTTTCACACCAGGCTAAGTAAATCATTTCTTTATCTACCTCGGGAGACTGTGAAGCTGAAACAAAAAAGGTACGACCCATGTTTGATAATGAGATTCATGGCTGCTTGATTTCTTTTTGCACAGACATATCTAGAATAGCCAAACCCTTTAATTATAACAGGATGTCTAAGTACTTTTGGCCATGAATGCACATGTACAGCCCCCAAAATCACACCACACACATAAAACCGGCAACACATTTATGTTAATTAAAAAGAAATAATTAAATAACTTGCCACTCAGACTCTCTCCTCTAATGAAAGGTACCACACTCTTTCTAGCTGCATTAAAATTCTGCTTAAGTGCCACTTGGCTGACCTTGATCCAGTACCACGCAACGCCTGATCTCATCAGATCTTCACGGCTCCAGCAGACCCAGGGAGATGACCTCAAATTCAAGAAGCAGAATTATTGATATCAACAAAGCCAGGTTTATTCTCTCCATCTGACAGGAGGAGGAGATTAGACCCTCATGTCAGTGCACGGGGTCAGGGACAAGGTGCACACTGTATATGGAGATGAAAATAGCAGGATATTATAATTAGTATCTACCAAAAGATAAAGACATTAATTTCCAGATGGTTAAAAGAATAGTTTATTAAAAAATAAAAAACTGCTTAAAATTGACTCCATCCAAGATGTAGATGAGTTTGAGTCTTTATCGGAACAGATTGGCATTACATCACTTACTCACCAATGGATCCTCTGCAGTGAATGGGTGCCGTCAGAATGAAAGTCCAAACAGCTGATTAAAACATCACAATAATCCACAAGTAATCCACACGACTCCAGTCCAACAATTAACATATTGTGAAGTGAAAAGCTGCATGTTTGCAAGAAATGATCTATCATTGAAGTTTTAATTTTAAACCATCGCTTCTGGCCAAAATACCAGTCCATAACACTTACTCCAGTGAAAAAGTCCATCACCTCTCACATCAAAATCCACTGACGTATTTGTTTTAAAATGGTTTTGGACTGTTTTCACATCTAAACGGTGCTTAATCTGTGGATATTTCTCTCCTGATTCAGATGACTTTTGGAGAAAGCATAGGCGTCGGAAGCAAAAAAAAATTATGGGTGGGTCCAACATAGTGTAAGTGTAACTGTAATTCAGTGCTGCAACAAAGACAACTTGATGCCTTTGAAGGCAACAGGTGAACAAATGATGAACATTCACTTAAATACCAGCTTGTTTCATGACAATATGTGAGCACACAGCCAGACCCACCTGAGCAGCGGATATGCTAAGATGCTTTGTTTACATTGCTGTGTTGCGGGTCTGGAGTGCAGCAGGAGCGAGCGCTGAAAACAAAGTGGAATGGATTTGAGGAAGCAGCAGCATAGAAGTCAAGGCTGTAGCTAAAACACGGAATGGAGTTTACTTTATTAGGGCATTCCTCAAGTGGAATGGATTTGACTGACGGTGCTCTAAAATGCGAACAGAAATACGCGCTCATTTACAGAAAAGTGAGTGGGTCCAATTTCATTGGTCTTAAAAAGTGGGTGGGTCTTGTCCCACCCATATACAATGGTTCCGACGCCTATGGGAGAATGCAATATTATGTAGAGGACTCATATTTTAGCCGGAAGCAACGGTTTAAAGTTAAATAGATCTTGATGGATTTGTTTATTACAAACATGCAGCTTGTGGATTACTTAGATTGCTTGTGGATTATTGAGATGTTTTCTTCAGCTGTTTGAACTCTCATTCTGACGGCACCCATTCACTGCAGAGAACCCATCGATGAGCAAGTGATGTAATTCTAAATTGACGAAATAAACTCATCTACATCTTGGATGACCTAAGGGTGAGTAAATTTACAACAAATTTTTATTTTTGGCTTTAAGCTTTGTATAAAGGGGTAAATACAGCTAAAATATTACTGTGAGCAACAACTTCCTATATCAGTACAATTTTAATCTTTTAACCTGCATGATTTTAGGTGGATTTTTTTTTTGTTACTTAGCGGAATTTCATTTTACTTATATGAGTAAAATTAAATCAGTGTATTACCCCTGTCGGTGTCTGTTGGTCAGCACTTATTTTCACCGACTGAACATTTCTGCGTTTGTTAGGTCTTGGAATGTTTGAAAAGTGAAATACAGTAATCAGTTGGCGTTGGTCTGTGTCTGTCAGTGCAGTGTAAATTGGCCTTAAAAATGACAACAGGTGAATAAACCACACTCTCCCAGTTGCCTTCAGCATGAGTTGTTGGCACAGCAGGGTGCATGTTTATTTGTTTGCAATGATGTCCTTAACTTGCTGTAATCTTAATGCTATTTAAATTACAATACTGCACTCCTTTTAAAAGGTTTTAGCTGCTGGTACACATAGGCCAATTCAAGACAGTCTTCTACTCACTGCTTCAGAAACCATGCTGTGTCAATTGTTGCTTTAATTTTTAACTAGAGAGGGATTTCTTTTTATCCTGTTGAACTTGCTGTTTAAGGAGATTTGTTATAAATGCACAATTTTGATACGCAAGACACTTTAAAAAAAAAACTTTTCACATTTTGCCTCTAGAACTGACTTGTAAGAATAAAATCAAAGTCTTGTATTTCATTTTCCTTTGTGTCTGTGTTTAGCATCATTCTTCTTTTAATCTTATAAAATTACCTTGGATCTTAAAGGGATAGTTCACACAAAAATGAAAACTCTGGTAGTATTTACTCACCATTATGTCATTCCAAACCTGTATGACTTGGAAGGAACAGAAAAGAAGATATTTTGAATAATATTTGAATAATATGTATTTATCTTTTATGCAATAAAGGCCAGCAACGTTGGATCCCATTGAATTTCATTTTATGGAAAACATCTTAAGATATTTTTGTGCTTCACAGAGAAAGTAAGTCATAGAGGTTTGGTGACTCACATGACTGTGAGTAAATGATGACAGAACTTAATTTTTTTTGGTGAACTATCCCTGTAATTGTAACTGATGCTCCTGCTCTAGGATATGTCACATCAATGTAATACTTTAATTTCTCATTCTACCTTTTGAATCGGGTATTACTAAAGGATTTCATGCACAATTTTTACAGTATCTCACATCATCATTCAAAATCTTATTACACATGGATGTGCCAATGTCAAAAGAATGACTTATTCTGTTTTCTCTTATTGAGAACAAATAAAGCAGACATTCAGAAAAGTGCAGATGGCACATCTGACAATATCTCCATTCCACCAGCCAGATTATTTCCTCAGACAAGTGACAGGAGAGAAACCTTCTCCAAGTCCTAAGAGATGAGACCACTGAGTCAAACAAGACAGCAGGAATATCTAGAGACAAGAGATACAGGCTGTCGGATTGTTAAATTAGAAGTACTTGGCATCTACACACATCCCCTATGGGAGAAAAGCTGTTCAAGAAACCCATCAAATATACAAGTGAAATCAGAAACCTAATGGCCAAGGACTGCTATATGCACCCGCAAAATAGCCTTACAGCTAAGATGCTCAAAAATATATGCAATAAAATGTTGCTTAAACCACTTATGCTCTGGGGTGTTTTTTGGTATTTTCGGCTAAATTTGACATACTCAAATTCAAATGTTTACCCTACACACATACAATGGAGGAAATGAAAAAAATGGTTTCATTGTAAAGAAAACCGAAAAAACGTCGCAAACACGCTCATAAAGCCTCACCAGACGCGCTGTTCATTCCTCTCCACGGCGCCGCTGAACGCTCTTCACCATATATAACTTGTAATATGATTATCATAGATTGATATTATCCGAGACGCATGTGCAGTACCCTTTCCGTGAGGGAAACTCGCCTTCAAAACATTCCAAAAACTTTTTACGTTTCAAAACAAAGATTCAAATATAAAAAAACGTCGCAAACACGCTCATAAAGCCTCACCAGACGCGTTGTTCATTCCTCTCCACGGCGCCGCTGAACGCTCTTCACCATATATAACTTGTAATATGATTATCATAGATTGATATTATCCGAGACGCATGTGCAGTACCCTTTCCGTGAGGGAAACTCGCCTTCAAAACATTCCAAAAACTTCAGACTCCAAAACACCCAGCAGTAAATTCCCGGATGTGAAGACCCCCCTCTCCCCCCTCTAGTGACGCAGCGGTGTCAAATTTCACGGCTCTGAAATGGCCGCTGAGTTGAGAGACATGTAATCTGACCAACTGCAGTCCACAACCGAACACAGATCTCTATAACATCAGACGCGCTGGCTGAGAGCGCTTTTGATATGGGGAGCGCGTGTGTGCCAGACGCGCGTCTATTGCGCAATCTGGACAAAACGCTATATATCTCACCGGTGGAAGCACGCAGAAACGTGAAAATTGTCTTGTTTGAAAGAAGAGATCCTAATCTAAAAGATAATATAGAGTATATAGATATTTGTGGCTGTTTGCGGCTGACTGAAGCAGTGCTACGAGTATAAATGTAAATTCGCTCAGAGGTGACAAAATTTTACATCACGATTCTATTGAAGATAATTCGATCTGTGATTGTCACACAATGAAATAGTCTACATCGTCAAATTCCTGAGAATGAGAGCTTTCTTGTGATATATGACTTAATATATAGAAAAATATATAAAATACACATTCTTCGTAAAAATTATTCGCAATGGTTAGGCAGAAATTTGTGTGTGGGACGAATACATTTCTAAGCTTTATTTTACTGCTTTATGAATATAAAAACCAAAATGTATGGTATTCTTTGTAAAGAAGACACTCCAAGCTTTCAAATGAACCCATATATGGGCTGATACCATATAAGGAAGGCTATGTAAATGAAGCATAAAAATTTTTAACGCGAGTTCGCAGAGTTTAACTTTAACTGCTCTCAGAACACAATTACATCTGGAGAGTTTTCATTAAACTACATGCTTTACATGAATCCAGGGGTGAGCTAAAATGCAATTGAATAAATGCATAAATCAAACATAGGTTTATAAACATGCCACATGTATTATTATCATACTAATACAAATCTGTAATTTTTTTTTTAGAACAAGTAATTAATTTCAGGTTAAGTCTAAGCAGGGCTGTCAATCAATTAAAAATTAATTGATCCTTGTATTCTATCTGCAATAGTTTTAAACTGCTGGCCTACTGTAGACGTTTGTCGCTGTATTTCAGCATCTTGCGTCTTGCATTTTAAAGATGCTCTTTCAAGTTCATGATTGTTTTTTTAACACAATTTTTTAAAAACAATTAATTGCACTAACATGTTAAATTGAAAGGCCTAATTATACTATTTTATGATTCACTTGCATCATTTAATACAGTAATAGCAATAGATATGCTAATAGTGAATAAATGCAATTCTATTAACAAGCCTCTTGACATTCAAGCCTTTTGAATTCATATGCAAATGACTTTAGCAATACATTCAAGCATGGTCATATTTACTAAATATATAATGGAAAACGTAATAGTGCGATAGTTTGTGACCTTTAATACATCTCATATTTGAGTGGTTATATATGCTCAGTCCATTATATTAATTATGGAATTATGTACAAGTGGTGACTGGCTCCCTCAAGATAATGTTAATTAGCATTACTGTTATGTGTTGAAAGGAACAATGACTAATATGCAGCAGTAAATTTCGCTGTTGCTGTGTGATTATGGAAATTACAACAAAGAAAAACATTAAATCCAAGCCATATGAAAATGCAGCTTTGATGTGACTCCCACATCATTCACATGTCAAAACTCATGAGTCCCGAGCATGTGATTCAAAGAGCATATACTCAAACAGAAAACCCAGAAAAGAGCTGCTGCTATATCATTTATAAATGATAACACATTAAATATTAAAAAACACCTGTAGCTGTTATTTACTGCAGGATCACATAAAATTGGCATATAGGAAACATACATAGAATTGACTTCTGAAAACATCTTTATGACTTCTGAACACATATTTGGATGTTTCTTCAACTATGGCACTTTAATTTCTCCAGAGATTGATTTTTATTAAAACACATTTAAACTTTTTCTTGTTTTATACAGTAAGGCCAAATGAAAAACTTTTACAACTTTTTACCATGCCCTCATTATTTAATTATGCAACTTTAAAAATTAAAAGAATCAGATCAAATGGCTCAGAAAAAAATTTGAAAATTCAAAATCACTGTAGGAAATTATACATGAATGTGTGTGTTTATTAAATTCAAACTGTAAGAGTACTACAGATGCTATTAGCTAATAGAATAATTTCTTGACAAAGTGCACTAAAAAAAAAAACTCAATCAGTATTTTTGTCTTAAGCCTCCATAAAACAAGAAATACTACTGAAAACAAGAGTTAATATCTTCACAATTCGGCTTCTCAAGCTATTTAATCTAGTTTTCAGAATTTTCACATATTATAAAACAGGACCAAATACTAAGAAAATTATCTTTTGCGGTGTAAAAAATACTGTAAATGAAACAATTCTCACCTCACTATAATTGGCACCAAGCTATTGTTCCTGATATTTTGTGGAGCAGCTGCAGTCAAAACATGAATGCCGCTGCAGCCCAACTTGGCCACTGGTCTTCCATTCTGGAGAAACACATGGAGGAAACGGACTCCAAAATTCTGCTCCCGGGCTGAAAAAGATGAGAAATATTTTTAGAGTTTATCATAATGAGATTTAGAGATGACCTGTTTTCTCACTATATATTATTACCCGACTCCTTCAAGCACATTGATTCATTCAGGAGCGAAACAAGTGCTTAAGAGTGAGTCAATGAATCACTCACTCAACTGATTTTTAAAAAATGCTGATTCATTCAAGAACAAAACAACTGACTGTTTTTATGATTGGGTCAATGAATCATTCACTCAGGAATGAAATGCTACTATGCTGTTGCTTGCAGACTTCGTTTAATACGATTTTTGCTTGCACAACAAAAAAAAACACAAAGAAACTTATAATAATGTGTCTAAACTGTAAGTTCCTAAATATTCCTTTATATTAACTTTATCTGACCATTCAGAATAGTTTTTTTTGTAATAAATCATTCAATTTCACAACAGCCAACAATAAGTGGTGAGAACAAATCATGAGAATTTCAGGAAATACAAGTATATTGTTTAAGTACATAAGCACATCATGGTTTACAGTGAGCAACAGCACAAGGTATCACAGCTAAATCAATAACCACCTATTTTATTCCCACTTGAGCTCCAGTAGTCACACAATAATATTGTGGAGCTTCCTGCTTACTGTGGCATATCTGGCAACAACCCCAGTAATTGCAGATGCATTTGGCACCTACTGCATCAACTACAGTTGTAGTTCTTCGTCTTTTTTATGTTAAGGGGTTGGTGTGTAAGGAAATGACAAATTACTCCTTATTGTCCCAATGGCCCTGTTACCCTGTACTGGGTCTAACGGTGCATGCATTCTCTTGTCAGTACCTGTCACCTGTTATATTCACAATTCCTCTTGTCGGCTGATGACTGAAGCCCAGCGGGAGTCTCACATTGTGCTCGCGGGAAGGTTTTGTTTGGAAGAGAGCGAACGGATGAGATGCAGGTGTAACTCTGAGCAGTTTTCTGCATTCTGATGCATGTCCTCTGATCAGCTTCCTTTGATTTCTAGAGTTCTACCTTTTCTTACATTCAGACAAGAGAGCTTCTACTGGGATGCACACCTGAGGGTTATGATCCACCAGCGGAAAAAACATTTGAACCCAAGAGGCTAATAATTGAATGATAGGCGAAATAAAATTTTATTCATTGAAGAATGAATTGATTTGTTATTACATTATAGATCAGATACCAGTGGTGTTTTGCTTCTTTTCTTGTAAGTTTCTTAGAGAGACATATAGTGGGGTTCAAAAGACTGAGACCACACTGTAATATAATAGCATTTAAATCAGGAAATAAACAAGTTTTATGGAAGATTTAAAAAAGGTTAGAAATGTTAAAAACAAAGAAAAGTTATGTCAATTGAATTTATTATTTCAGTAATCAAATAAGAAATTGTGACACTGAGTATGCATACTTGTAATGTAATACAGAATTAACAATTTTGTATTAAAATGAGAAATTTGCAAAATACAAACATTTTTACTAGCTGTCTCAGACTTTTGGACCCCAGTGTAAGAACGTCTCGGTTACGTATGGCAACCCTCGTTCCCTGAAGGAGGG
>NW_015536482.1:0-531 GCF_001515605.1 Sinocyclocheilus anshuiensis
AGTTAACATTAGATGAATTGAATATAATAAGAACTAAGGCTGGGGGTAATTTAACATGGTGTGGGGATTTTAATGCACATAATGCACTCTGGGGAAGTTTATGCACAGATTGGAATGGAAGGGTTGTAGAAGAGTTTATGGAGGAACAAGCTTTAGTGTGTTTAAATGATGGGAAGGGAACTCGATTCAATATAAGGGATTCTTCAACTTCTTGTCTAGATCTAACAATAGTTCCGGGAACTATAGCATTGGAATGTAGATGGGAAGTCCTAGATCATTCAACATTAGGTAGTGATCATTTTCCAATAATATGTGCTTTTGGAATGGAAATTTATCAACAAAATAAAACAAAGCAAACCAGGTGGAAATTTGATAAAGCTGACTGGGAAAAATTTAACAAGTTATGCATTGATGGAATGGAGAATTATAGTACTGAAGATGATATAGACTTATATATGCTGATGATGGAGCAATGTGGTAGAGAGAGAAAAATGTTAAATATATTGTACATAAAATTCAGGAAGCAATAGA
>NW_015536483.1:0-219 GCF_001515605.1 Sinocyclocheilus anshuiensis
ACACCTTCTGGCTTCCTGCTAATTGGCTCTTTCTTTTTTCTTTTTCTCTTTCACTCCCACTTTTCTATCTTGCAGTTTAACTTTTTAGGAGTGCGCCGTCTGCGAGGATCTCTGCTCTCTAATAGTTGACATCACTTGCTGTTTTTAGCACAGACTGTTTTGACTATGTGTTTTACTTAGGGCTGCACGATAAATCGCATGCGATATTTAATGCGCATC